>NW_008671146.1:171271-190693 GCF_000695815.1 Acanthisitta chloris
AACAGGTAGTTGTGTGACAAACCAAAATGTATTCATTCCATGCTCTTTCCCCAGCTCATACGCCCTGCTAATGGTATTAATCAGGATTAATGTAGGCTTGGAAGAATTAGGAAAGCATCCAGTATGTCAGCCCTTCAGCAAAGCCATGTCTTAAGATTTATCACGTTTACAAACCCTCCTCATCAAGGAAAAAAAAGAAAAAGGAACACAAAAAGCCCTCCTGCAAGCTCAGAGGTGGTGTCAGAAAAGTTCTTCAGCTGAAGGGAGGTGGAGGACCATGAAGCCAAGCAGGGAAGAGATGGGCAGCTCAGCCTTGCTCCAGGGGTTCAGGCTGTGGGAGCAGAGGAGCTGGCAGGGCTGGCTCAGCTCTGGTGCCAACACCATGCTCCAACGTGTGATCCAGCTGGCAAGGAGAGCTGCAGAAACACTGCTTTCTTGCTCAGCAGATCTGCTCTTAATTACCTGCCTGTAAATCAGGATTCATTTCATAAGTGTGTGGAGCTGGACGGTGTGTAGGCTGCAGTACCTGCAAGCTGAGTTTCTCTGCCATGGGTATGTGCATGTTTCAGCTGCTGTTATGACCACCTTCTCTCACAAATTCTACATTTTGCTTCACTATTCAGAACTAAAATAGTCTCCAGACAATAAGTCGAGTTCAAATTATGATTTGTACCTCAAACAAGAGTTTTTCAGCTGTAGTAGCAAGGCAAAGACACCAGTTCCCACCTGCAGCATGGGGCCAGGTGCTGCTCTGCAGTCCCCAGTGCTGAGGTACCAAAATGAGTAGGATTGAAGTAGTGTGGTAGTCTGCATATATGAGAAATATGAATGAGGATAGTTTTTCTGAATGAAAGAAAAATCAAACCCCAAATCCAATAAACATTTTAAAAGACCCTTGACAAGGGTGTGCTCCAGACATTAAAAGTCCCTGGAAAAATCAGCTTAGATGAGACAAGTCAGAGGTGCTGATTCTAGCTGAAAACTCAAGTGCTGAGTGCTTTGGGTACCTTATGTTCTCTACATTTTTTTCAGTGTTGTAGTGTGGCATATTTTATTTCAGAAGAGCTGATTGTGAGGATCGTGGTTTAGTGACTTTAGAAATGTGTTCAGATCAGAAAACTACTTTGTCCTCCATTTCTTTCTGAACCCTCTCAAAAGTAACCCACACAACTTTTGACTCCAGAGTTTATCTAGCTTTAGACTGCTGTATCCCTCCAGCAGCAGCCCTTTGGCTTCCACAAGGGATGAGTGACTGGCTGTCTATCACAAAAAAAGATGAAGCTTTTCCATCACTGTCTTCATTTCTAATTTACATCCACTGGCACTTCCAGTTATATTCCTAATTTTTGCTCCTGAGAGGGAAGCTTTTCATACATCCATTGTTAAGCAGAATAAGCCAGTCCATCAAACACAGGAGAGCTCAGGGTAGGGAGGAGCAAGGTCTAAGTCCACATCTTTGGGTTGTAATTTCAGGTCAATGGTGTTAAAGATCATCATCTGTGAAACAAGGTCAATCCAACAGTAGCAGCCTGTCTGCAGAGCACTCCTGTACGCCCAGCTATTAATTATCCCATTTCCCAAGTTGTACCAACCAGCTTAACTCTGGAAATATCATTAAGAAGCTCCTAAGTGTTAAATCACCAGGAAAATAAGGAGGGAAAAAGAAGAAGAACGAAAAGAGCAACCTTGGGGTTTGTTTTTTTTTTTTTACAAATGTCTTTTTTTTCTGTACTCCAGCCAGATGGAATTAGGGCAATTGTTCACTTGCAAATACTATGGAGATTAATGAGGTCCAGAGGCAGAGCCATGAGAAAATAGAAATGTAAAAAAAGCGAAGTTTCCAAAAATACAACCACCGCGATACCGTAGGGACGGATCAGATTGAATGTTTCATCTCCTAGCCTGACTGGGCAGGCTGCCTCACGTTCTTAGCTTTTAAAAAACCTGAACCCTTTCTTCACCCTCTCAGGCCAACCCCCGTGCAAACGAGGTGATGCTCACAGACTTGCATGTCTCTACCCCAAGAGTCATGGGCCCTCATTCTGCCAAATGTTTAAGAATGCATTTAAACACAGCTGAATGTTTTAAGCCGTTCTATATGCATTTCTTTGATGAGCTCACTTTGAATTAACTTGGGTAGCACTGACAAAGTGTTTTCTGAGTTTCAAAGTGCTACTTGTGTAGCACTGACAAAGTGTTTTCTGAGTTTTCTGAGAGAGGGAGAGAGTGCTGGGAGGTTGCTGTGATTAAACCGAGGGCTCAGATGTAGATCTGATTCCTGGGCACTTCAGTGAGGAATGATGTGAACCCAGAAGAACATCCAGGGACCCTTAACCCATCTCCTGTGAACACAGGCTCTTTGGTGAGATGCTTCCAATTGACTGGCATGTCTGCAGCTCTGAACGGGGAAGTATTTCTCACCTTCGCCGAGGTCAAAAATTTCCACTCGATTGTAACTTGCAAATATCAGGATTGCACCCTCAAACTTTTTATTCCTGCCTGTGTTGGGAAGTGCAGAGTGTTCAGCTACATGTCATATCTCAGCTTCCCAAGGCAGGAGGTGAGGCTAAAAAGCTGTCTTGAAAAGAGCTTGTGCCACACTGGCTTACAAAGTGATTTTGCAGCAGCAGTGATGCTACACAAAAGAAAAGTGCAGTGATATAGCAGCTCATGATCTCTCTGGAAAGATGCAAGAGATCTTTAAGCTGTGTACTTATACACACAATACAGTCCTGAGGTGAAGTGCTCAGGGGCAATTGCTGCCCACTTAAGTTGCCTTTGGTACAGTGAATATCTGCAAGAGCCTCAGGGGTTGTGGCTCAATTTTCCCACATACCCAAGGTCAGTGTAGTGTCTTAGTCTTAAGGTTGTGTGGAGAAGGAACTAGAGAGGGGCTTAGAAAGTAATATAATTATATTTATGCCTTATTTCTTTTGGGTGTTGCTTTGAACAGTTTGTACTCTGGTAGTAAATGCAAGACAAGCTTTATTAGAGCAGGAAATACTGTTTAAAAGTGTTGCTTTGAACCATTAGATGAGGTCTGAACCTCGCTGTGTTAGCAAAGCACAGAGAGGAAAACTCATGAGGTAGCTACTAAAAAGTTTCAATACTCAATACCTGGGACAGTTAAATTTAAAGTGACTTAAATGACACTTGTGTTTTACCTGCTGTTGCTGCCACACACAGATCTTGTCACTTTAAATCTTCATTTGGCAATTTTCTGTTCCGTAACTGTAGGGTATATACTTGGATCCACAGAAGTATAATATTCTGACAGCTGTTTCCTTTGCTAGCAGTTTATTTAAGCACATTATTTGGTGCAATTTAGATCTCATTCAGAACTGCTTCAAAAACTTAAAAAGATTCATTTCTCCCCCTGCTTGTCTGTCTGTCTGATACCACTCCAGTCATCAGAGCTTCCAGTTCACAGTATCACTTCAGCCATAGTTAATCAAACTCAAAAAGGAAAGGCATATGCTTTCAGGCTAGATTTAACCTTTCTATGGGTGCCAGAAAATCTTTGGACATAGAAAGAAATAAGAAGAAAATGCTTCTGTTGAGAATAACAGGAGGGTATCACTTTCATTTATAAAAGCTGCTCCACAACTTGGATTATATGGAGCAAATTAACTGATTTGAATGAAATATGATTTGGGTTTAAAGTTCTATGGGAAATTCTTTTTCTTTATGCACTAGCCCTGGAACTCTGCAGATATCCTTGGTACCTACTCCTGTTGAAAAGAGTGGGAATTCAGTTCCTCAGCACAGAGAATGAGGAGGGTTTTTTAAGCAAAATTATTGTATAGGAGCAAACGGAAAGGGAAGGGTTATGTACAAAGCATTGCAGAGGTTTGTGTGATGGGAGAGGTGTCAGAGGTGTCCCTGGCCCTGCTGTGTTTTCTGCCCAAGGGCTGGGAGACAGCAGAGTGACAGCAGCACCTAGAAGTGGGGAAGGCAAAGCTGGCTCAGGTAGATACATGTGCTGTTTGATGGACCTGCTGGAGTTAGGTCAAACAAAGAGCCAACTCAGTCTGGACTGATGCCCAAGGTTTCCTGAGGCCTGGATAAGCATCATGTCTTGTTTGCTGTTTGAGCCTCTCCACTGTGCTGGGAGCTGGCAGGAGCTTTTGTAATCATGGCAATGGAATAATTTTGCAAATTGTGCTGAAGGAGGGTCATTTCCAACTCCCCCTAGACAGAGAAATCCAGGTCTGTGCCTTGAAATCCAACTTTCTGAGCTGGTTCCTGTCCCCTGACAGAAAGCAGAAGTCGTGCACTGTCGCACATCCCTCCTGCAGCCTCCAGCCCTGCTGGCTGCACTCCTGCTCCATCCTCCTGCCCCAACCTGCGTGTGCCGCAGGAGGGGCTGACATCAGGCTTACTAATGTGGCTCAGCAGCCAGAGATATCAATCTCCCCGAAGTAATTAAATTAACCAGATTTACGCAGGCATTCACCACATACTCTGGATTTTCCAGAGGACTGCCAAGATGTGAGGCTGAGCTGAGTGCTGGGAGGGATGGGAAGGCTGGAGTTGTCCATCCTGAGCACAGCATGGAGGAGATGTCTCTGCCTGCTGCCTCAAAGCCTTGTTTGCCTCATCCTGATGACTGGCAAAGGGCCGTGGCATTTTGGAATGAGCTTTGCCCCACTGTGAATCTCTAGACAATCTTGGACTGGCAAACAGGTCTTTCCAGGTTAGGGCTGCTCCTACCCTCCCTGTGCTATCAGGCTGCATCTGATGTGGGAACTCTTCCTCAGTTATAAACTAATTTGTAGCGGGCAGCAGAGTGTTTGGTGGTTAGAGGAAGGAGGGTAGGGAGATATCCCTGTATCCACCAGCTCCTCCACACATTTCAGCTGGCCCTCACAGCTCAGCCCAGCAGATTAAACCAGCTGATCTGTCACTAATATCCAAACTAGCTCATTTTCAAGTGAGTTTAAGTAGATCTAATCTACAGTTCAGTCACAATACACCATGTGCACACAGTCATTTATTCAATGCTACATCTTTCTCTTAGTAATTTAACCAGACCCGCTCACCCTGAGGAGACTAATTGCCTGGATGAGGTGTGTGAGATTTAGCCAATGTTTCAAGTATTTGGGCAAGTCATGTTAAAAGCCTGATGACTCAGTTTATCCATCTGTGTAATGGGACATTCTCTTTGTCTCAGTGCTGTTGAAAGGCATAATGAGATCTAGCAGAGATGTTGGGCTGCAGGTATTCAGCGTCTCTCAGGGCTTGGTCATTAGGCCTTGATGAAGCCAACCTTGCTCATGAAAGGAGAGGCAAAGACTTCCAAAAGTCCAGCAGAGCTGCTCGGATGAGGAAGTGCTTTCAGCTGGAGAATTGCTTTGTGAAGTGCTTTGATGCTCTTTGGAGAGCAGCAACTAAAACATGAAAATTCTTGCCCTTGCCTATTTTAATGAAATACAACCAAGTTTGTTTTAGTGGGGTTTACTTCAAAATGTCCTTTTGTGTCTGAAGAAAGCAAAGGGCCAGCTTTGCTGTGAGGTAGCAAAAGTATTACATTTGAAATGGAGCTGCAAGGGAGCAGGCTATTAATTTAGTGGCATTTGGTACCATTCAATAAATGTTTCACCAGACTAGCAGCAGCTAGTGTTCATCTCAGAGAGAATTTTTGGTGCAGATTTCTCCAGCCTTGGAGTAAAAAAACACTGAAAAATAAAGTTCATGAAAATTGAGGCAAAAAAAATCCTCTTTCATGTCTCTGCTGTCACAATTGTAGAAATGCAGAGCACACAGGCAGCAGGTGCTTGTCTTGGAGAGATGAGTTACTGCTCTTAGTTCTTCCACGTGCAAGGGCAGCTCTGATCTAACTCTCTGTGCATGTGTTTCTTCAGTCTGTTTCTATTTTGCCTGCTTATGAAGCCAACACCACAGCAAAGGTTGCTTCCTCTTGCTCATTTTGCACAGATTTCCATAATGCCTGACCCAGTTAGTCCTGGCCTTGTTTGGATGTTCTTCTCTTACAGCAGCACTTATTTTCACCATGGAGTTGGAGGATATGGTGGTTTCAAATGGCTGGAGGGTGCTGTCGAAAATGTGGGCACCAGCTTGGTCCTTCAGCCAGAATATTTGGGATCACTGAACACCTTTGCTTTTAGTGTCCTTATGGAATAACATTTCCATCCTTATAAATGCCAGGTATGAGACAAGGGCAGTTTCCACAGGGAAAAAAATGCAACACTGTCCTGGCACAGCTACTGAACAACTTTGTAAAGAACAGGGAAAACCCATCTTCTGGCATGTTTGTCCATTAACCCAGTTTCCCACCTGGCAGTAGATGTGTTCACTTTGCAAATGTCACTTTGTCCTGACACTTTGTCCTTTGCTGTCTGCTAAATTTTATGGAATGACAGTCATTGTGAACTAAAGTTTCTAAGTCCAGAGGGCCAGTTACAATCTCACATGAGATTCTACCTAGTTTTTCCTGAATAGTTTAATTCAGCTCCACATCTTGAATAACTCAGCACCAGCTGGCTTGCAAAAGCTCAGGTTCTACATGGGGAATGGGAAGAAAACAGGAAGCACTTTATATTGTTCACACTCACCTACTAACAGTGATGAAAAAGTCCAGGCTTTCAGCATCCAAAGGAGTATGATACAGCCTGCCCTGCTTGTTGGATTATCATTTCCCTATTGCATGTCCACATCCTGTCACAGCAAGTCAGATAGTTGTTCAGCTTGCTTTCCCCCTTTGCCTCTTCATTTCTTATGACCTTCCAATCTCTTCAGTCCAGGTGTACCAGCAGGTTAGAGTGCAGTGACTTAATGACAAATGAACTCCTTCTTCAACTAACTTGTTTTTATGCTCCTTGTTCTTTTGTGGTTGCTGGAACACAGTTCTGGATGTGTTGCAAATTGTTTATTTTATATTGCTCTATCAGGCATCATTTTGTAAGGCCAGGATTAATCTGCTGCCCAGGCAGAGCACGGGAGAGGAAAACAAATACTCAGCTTCTGAATAGAAAGGTGACTGGGAGAGAGATTGTGTGAGTTCACTGAGTGTTGCTGTTACAAAACATCTGTGCTGTTTTGGAGGACTCTGCAGATTACCAGAAAGAAATGACTCTTCCAGAATGATGGGAGAGAATATTCAAGACATTTCTGTATCTCTCAGACTCAGGATGTTGTACCTCCACTACCAATATATCTTTGGGGATTTCCCTTTCTGACCATAATATCTAAGTTAAAAACAGATCAGAAAAATGCCTCTTTTAAAACGAGATCTATTTTGTGGGTTGAGGGAAAACCACTGAAAATCCCAGATCATTCTGCCAAGCCTATGAATTACAAATAACAGACATGCTGGCTCAAGAAAATCCTTATTTGCCAAACGCTCACCGTTATCTTCTTTACGATGTTTCTTGCAGGTGTCAAGCTGTGGTGAGCTTAGCAGACACCACTGATTTCCTTGGACAGGCTAATACCTTTCCTGAGAGACATCTTTACTCAAGACACAGCTGGAAACAAATGTGTCCTGTGCTTTCTCTGTCATAACTCATCTTTCCAGGGAAGCTCATGGAAAAACTCTGTGCTATGACTATTTTCTTGTTTAAGGCACCATCCAGAGCTGAGATATTCCTGCTCTCCAAGACCTTGGCAGGTAACATGCAGGAGTCATCTTCTGAGGGGTTATTTCCCTCTTCATCCTGAATGTAGTCTCTCCTTCTCCCAGGCTGACTGTGGGCTGTGTCCTGATGCTGGAGGGGACTCGTTCCTTGTTTCAGAAGGAGCACAGCTAAACTTCTGCCCTGTCTTCTACAGTATGTGGCTACCACAAGCATCAGACTTCATGTTAGATTGAGAAGGATGGTTGTGGGATTTGAGGTTCTGCAGGTAAAGAGCAGCTTTCAGCAGTACCTCATTATGTTTATACCTGAGGATCTCTCAAAATCATATATTCTACAAGTGACTGAACTGGCTGCTAGTTACTGTGCCTCTTTTTCCCTAATCTGGGCTTCTTTTGCTCAAGCTTTCTGCTCTGGGATGTGCTGATGGACAGAGTTGTCCCCTCTGCTCTGCATTGCATTCTCCTGCAGGGACTGCTGATGCAGCAATTTCAGAGTGGGACCCTCTAGAAGAAGAAATCTTGCACTTAAAAATCCCCTGTTAACAACATTCAAACTATGATCTGTTAATCAAAAGCACATTGCTAAAAATACTCCCTGTGCTTCTCGTGCTAATTCCAATAAAGAATAAACTTTCACGGCAATCTGTAAGTCGAGCGAGTTTTCAGTAAAAGTATACACAAAGAAAAGAAAATCCATAACTTTCAAGTAATTTAATCGAAAGGATACATTTACAACTTGCCAAGTATATTTTGGGAATGTTGTTAAACTAATGAATTCTGAGGAATGACACCATTTAGATTCAACATGATAATAAGCACAGAGATATCCCTTGTTGATCTCGATTTCTTCCCACTGGGAGCCTTATTAAGCCTGGCAGTGACTCTCAAAAAGTTTTTGCTAGGAATGGGCTGTTAAGACCAAAGGAATACTATGCCATTAGAGGTGGAAACAGGCAAAATATTGGGGATAAGCAAGAACTTTTTGAGCAAGTTGGGAAAGCTTGAAAATATAAAGTTCCTTTTGAAGGGCAAATCAGAGGAATTCTTAGCATTAAAACAGTCTTTGTTTCATGTTTTGTTCAACCAGTCTAATAAACAGAGAAATCATATAACTTTGGTGACCAGTCACACGGTTCAGTGGAGAGCTCTTGAGCAGAGTCCTGCTGTGATCATGTCACAACCAACTGTGCCTAATTTGTTTGCACCATTTCCTTGCTGGAGAAGTCCTCAAGAAAGGAGAAATAATTAAAAAAAAAGTAACCATGATATGTTCATGTAAAATCTCTGAGTAGAAAACCCATGAAGATACATTCCTCCATAAGAAAAAGTTCATAATGAATAATTCAACTTGCTATACTAGTTACTGCAAGTCCTGCCCTAGTTAGCC
This sequence comes from Acanthisitta chloris, assembly GCF_000695815.1. Classification (NCBI taxonomy): domain Eukaryota; kingdom Metazoa; phylum Chordata; class Aves; order Passeriformes; family Acanthisittidae; genus Acanthisitta; species Acanthisitta chloris. The sequence goes on from NW_008671146.1 coordinate 180,256, forward strand.
AGGCTGCAGAATGCTGAGTTAATGAAGGCTACTGCTCTGACAGAGAGGAGAAAGAGCATGATTTCATCAGCCTTACAAATATATCTCTCTATCTATATTTTAAACTTCATTAAGTGCAGTTAATAAAACTATAAAAGCACATCCTTAGCGTGCAGTACGTGAGTGCTCCCATTAATTCAACTGTTGTGCCTTATGTTTAGAGTTAAGCAAATGCTTTTAACGATGTGCTAAATCCAGTCTCTGCTCCTTGGACTGGAAGTCACCTTTGCTATGTACTGCCCAAACAGTCAAGAAATGATAAAGAAAAAAAAATCCTGAAATTAGTAAGAGCTTGACCTGAGTGTCTGCATAATACTCATAATAATAACCCTTTTGTCATCAAAGAGATTCTCGCTGAAGCCTGGGAGGGTGTAATTTTCTCGGGGGCCATTGTGCATGTGATCCACAACGCTGTCTCATCAAATAATCAAGGGCTGTGCTGCCGCTGGGATGTGTCAAGTTACACAAAGAAAATTATGCTTTTTGTGTGTCCATAAAATGAGAGTTCAGGGGGGCTTTTTAGCATGGGAAGCGTTAAAAAAAATAAAAAATAAAAAAAAAAGAAATATTTTCCACCTCCAAATGCGCAGCAAAAGAAGAATATATCATTTTCCTTTCTCCTTAAATCTTTCTCTTTCAATAACAGTGAACACAAGCAAGAGACTGCTGTGGAAAAGAGCTGAAAGAGCAGGTAAATGCACAACTCCAAAACAGACAAAGGGTAATTACAAGTTAGACGTGACATAGGTGAAATGGCTTCTGCTTTTAAGGAAAACAGACTGTGGAAAGCAGCATGGTTATTTCTTTCATCCACCCAATCCCATCCAAACTGCAAGCAAGGAGTGGCACAGAAGCATCACAGTTTGGCACTGTGACCCCAGTTGAGGAAATTGCCAGAGCAAGTGCTTGTGTGCCATTAGTGTGATGTGCTAAATATTCAATATGAGCTTTGAGAGCTTTGCTGAACTTGAGGATCTGGACTATTTTAAGCAGAGCTTGTTTAGAGCTGGATATTTTTAATACTGTTAGTTATTTACAGTTAGAAAGAGGTTTGCAGCAATAAAAGGTGGTCATAGCTGCGTGTATGCTAGTCTGGTCCTTACCACTGTCACTCTCAATTTATTCTGCTTTTCACTGTATTATGAACAATATTTCATTTGTTGCTTTTATCTTCTGATAGGCTTTCAGCTCTTGGGTTAGGGAACTTTTATGTCATACTTGCTGCTATTGACATGTTATAAGCTTTGAGGTAGGATCTGGGAAGTGTTCAGCTCCAGACCAGCTCTACTCTGCTGGAGCCAGTGAGAGTTTTTCCACTTGTAGGGGTGTTGTGGTTTAACCCCAGCAGCAGCCAAGAACCACACGCTCAATCCCCCACCCATGGGATGGGGGAGCGAATCAGAAGGGTAAAAGCTACAAAAACTCATGGGTTGAGATAAAGACAGTTTAATAGAGAAAGCAAAAGCTGCACACACAAGCAAAGCAAAACAAGGAATTAATTCACTGCTTCCCGAAGACAGGAGGTGTTCATCCATCTCCAGGAGAGCAGGGACCATCACGCGTAACGGTTCCTTGGGAAGACAAACGTCATCACTCCAGATGTCCCCCCTTCCTCCTTCTTCCTCCCACCTTATATACTGAGCATGATGTCCTATGGTATGGAATATCCCTTTGGTCAGTCTGAGTCACCTGTCCCAGCTGTGTCTCCTCCCAGTCTCCCATGCATCCCCAACTTCCTTGCCAGCCTGGCAGTACAATCGTAGTAAAGGCCTTGACCCTGTGTAAGCTCTGCTCAGCAATAACAAAAACATCTCTGCATTATCAACTCTGTGTTCTGCACAAAACCCAAACATAGCCCCATACTAGCCTCTGTGAAGAAAGTTAACTCTACTTCAGCTCAAACCAGCACAAGGGGGCATGGGAGAAGTTGTGTAAAAAATGGTGCTTGGTGCTTCAGAAAATTTCCTTCACCAGGGCAGATAATTCAGCAACACACTTTGGGAATGGCCAAGTATGTTTTACTGCTGTCCTTGTTAAATTTCCTTGGAGTTTTGCATTGGCTGAGTCCAGGATTACAAGTTTGCATTTTTAGAAATCTCAGATTTAGTTCTTGTTCCCGGTGCACAGGGAAAGGCTCTTTACTGTAAAACCTGTAACTTTCATATGTGTCAGATCATCTTAATCTGCTGAGAAGCAGTTTGCTGCAGTGGGTGGCTTGAGAACCTGTCTCTTAAGGTCAAATCAGGGGTCACTTTTCCAACCACTAGTCAAAAAATCACTACAGCTGGGCAAATATTGCAAAAAGCATTTATCTAGGAGAGGCCACGTGTTTGCTTCAGTGATACTTGCTTTCTGCAAACATTCACATAAGCAACCTTTTGTTTGCACAGTAAAACAAAGTATTGCAAAGACCATACACTAACTGTGTTCACTTGGCTGTTTGGAGAGGTCTTTCAAAGGTCTGCACTGTGAAGCTTACATATGGACTAACGGAATAAAAGCATTTGATTATCATGAAACTTCCTTAACTGACAGAAATGGAAAAGAAAATCTCAAAGTATTGCAGGATTTGTGATAGAATTATGACAGCTGGTAACTAAATTTAATATCTTTAAGCTTTTTGATCTTTGTAAAAAGGAGATAATACTTCCTTAATGCCGAAGGGCTGAGTACAAGGATGAAATAATTTAAAACTTTGAGGTTCTCAGCTTTTGTACAGGCAAGGACTACGTAATAGGTGGACAGATTAAAATGTTGATCAGTTAATGGACACATCAGTTAATGGATAAGTTGTTCATACAATAAAAGAGAGAAATTTTGAGTCAAATTGGGTTTGCATTGATAGATGGCAGTGCTAGTGTCCAGCAGGGCAGACAAACCCACTCACTTTACCACACTCACAGTCACAGCTTCATCCTACCCCAAAAACATGTATCTCCCTCTGCTTGTGGGGGATTATTCTGTTATCACCTCACACCCTATGCTTCATCACCATTCTACAGACAAACAATCCCACCTGTCCTTTTCCCACCTCTTTACATTTGGATCCACTCTTGCATTTTCTCCAATTTGCACTGTGCAGGGATGAGTGCCTGACAACCTGCCTGTCTTTAACTCCACACAATGTGATCTCCCTCTTCTTCTCTTCCACTTCTCTGTCCTCTGCCAACATGCAGGCATCACTTTCCATCCCCCTTTCCAGTGGGCCACTGATGCATGAACAAGCTCCCACCTCTGCTCCCAGAGGCACTTCACTTCTCACCTCTCACTGTTACCCCATCTGTATCCATTTATCACCACTTTCCAACTTGTCTAACCTCGGTTACCAAGTCATTCTTTTTTGTAGCCAATTGAGAATTTCACTATCAATGCCAGACTTATTAACCCTAAGTCTTTTTATGCAGTATTGTATGGAAAAAAAAAAAGAAAGAAGCCTTATGGAAGTCCAAGTCAATTATGTCTGCTGCTTCAGCCCTGTCAGCTCTCATCGTCACCTCCACTCCAAGGAGTTAATCATATTTGCTGAGGATGACCTACTCTTCGTAAATGGATTCTGCTGACTGCCCTTGCTTAGCTTTCCATTGCAAGAGCTTGTGTGGCATCTATAATCTTTCCCAATACTAGTAGATAGAGTATAATAATTCTCTAATTTTGTCATTCCTCCAGCCAACTGCCCCCATATACCATTACTTTTGTCACCAGTGGGAGCTTGAGACTGATTTTTCCCCTAAAGGCCTCTACCAAAATGACTGTCCCTATAATAGGCACAAACACACAGCATGAGGTGACACTGATGAGCTGCTGAACTCCAGAGAGAAAGAGTGGAGAGAATTTGCAGGCACCCAGGGTAAGCAAGAAGATGCTTGGCTGTGTCCCTGCCGCAGGTCAGGAGCAGAGCTGGGATCAGAGCTGGGTTTTTTGATGTCCTTGGGCCTTGCTCTGGCTCTGGCTATTTTTATCTGGGAAAAAGCCCTGGCAGTCTCTTTGCAATGGTGTCCTCCAGTACATCAGCAAAAGGTACACGGCTCCATGTACATCATTGGGGTATTTCTGTTAACAAAGGCTAATCAAGCAGCAGATTGGAAAAGCAGAGCTGACACATGTGATGAATGTACGATGGGGCAGAGGGTGATCGTATGTAATGAAATATGTCAATTCAAGTCATAATAAAAACAGTGAACTGAAGACCTGACAGGGAGGGTGGAATCCATCTCAGCTAGCTGAACTGTCTGTGCCAGTGCCCACAGGCTGGGCTGTGCCTGGCATCAGGGGAAGGAGACACGTGTCCCCAGAGGATGACCCACCACACATCACAGGCACCAAGCTTAAGGTCACCTGTCCTCCAAAGGGGGTTGTCTTTATCTTGTGTTGAAGAGGCAGATCTGGTGGCTGATTTTTAGACTTCTAATGCTGGGAGATTGTAGAAAGGCTTTTCTAATTATGGGGGTTGATGTAGTTAAATGCTCTTTTGGATTTCTCAGAGTAGCTAAACTACCCTTTCCCCTCCCTACCCCATAGCACCATGCAGGACACAATCTGATCCCCAAGGCTCCTCAGGTGAAGAAGCAAATTGTTGCCTGTGGATTATGGCAATTGCATTGGGAAAGATGCTTGACTGAGCCTTGTATTCTTACTCCCAGGTTACCCATAGTCCCAGCCAGTGGACTGAGGCCATGGCCTTGAGGAACAAAGATTCCCTACATCTACTCACCTTCAGCATCCAGCAAACCCCACAATCAACCTGGAACTCTTACAATTAGCATCTCTTAAGTAATAACTGATTACCTGCAGTTTGGAGTGTCATGTTGAAAAGACCTGAAGCTATTTGCTGTATAAATAGACTCTAGGCAGAGGTTAAATTTTTTAGACTGCAGTCTAAAAGGTGGAAAGGTTTATAGTCATTTTCTATGGTTATTTTTCAGAACTGCAGTCAAGCCCAGGTTACGGTACAGTCAGCACTAACAGCAGTTTGAAAAGTCACATCAAGTGACACCAAGCTTTAACTCCCTCCAAAAAAAGGGAAAAAAAAGCCCCAAATCACCTCTAAGCATAATCCTTGCAGAGTAGGTTTGCACATTTCTGTCTTCATTGGGAAACATTTTTATATCAAAACAGTAATTTTGACAAAAAGGATTGTTAAGTGTCACTTCTCGCTGGTTAGCCATGAAATTGTCCTTAATATGTGCAGATATTTCAAGTACCACATAAATGTCATTCCACCAGCACAACTTCTCTTGTATATCTGGACCTGAATCTAATTCTTGCATTATGTCAGGAGCAGAATAATAATTAGATTCTCATTGTAAAATGAGGCAAAGTTCACTGTAATTCATGGGATCAGATCCAAATGAGAGGTACTCTGATTTTATTGAAAATGGCATGGATCCACCTGTTTCATGTTAACTAAGAACCTGAGACCTCAACAGGTCTTCACAGACTATGTGAAATTTGGACTTCACAACTTCTCTATTCCTAATTATACAAACTAGGAGGTCTTGTGTGTAAAACTTTTGTGTTGCTTTTGGTATATACTGAAATATATCTCCTCTTCCCCACTCCTAGTAACTGACTGCTATGTAAAACTTTTTTCCCTTTTTCTTCTTTCCCCTGCTCAGTTCTCCATCTGTGTGTAGTTAAATGTAGAAGCCATATAAAGTCTGTGTTGCCTTCCTCATGTTTTCACAGCAGACTGTTATTGTAAGGGAAGCTTCCATGAGGAACCAGAGACCATGCACTGCATTAGCATCTGAGCAGGCACTGTTAAAAATCAGATCTGATTCTGCCTGTGGAAGATAAATGAGCCAGAGTCCCCAATGCCCAAGATTTGGTCATCTCTTTATGAGTTCTGAAGTACCTATTAGCAGCTTTGATGAGTGCTAGGGGAGATGAAGTCTACCTTGAACAATGTTAGAAAGCTGAATCAAATCACTTGAAATCTCCCAGAGGGAGAAACAGCCTGAACTGGTTATAGGTTTATATGAACACTCTGATGGCAAGGGAAAAAGTAAGTATTTTTTTCAGCAAAACCTCACAAGAATTTACTCTTATCTATAAGAACTACTTCTCCAGCCATTTTATGGATGTAGTTAGTCGGTTTTGCCAAAGCTTTTATCCCTACTCTGTGTCTTTTCTTCCACAAAGAGATGCAACCTGCTAAGATGAAGCAGGTGAAAATGAACTTTCCATTGCATGTGCTCATGGGCTCTGCCAAGGCCTGTTCAAGGTGGCCCTGAGGAATATTTCAGGAGAGCAGTATGTATTTCCAAAGCACTACATGATCAAGGAATGTGGATCCTGGGCTAGCATGTGGGTTGCCAGACACAGAAGAGTATGGCCACACAATTAAAACTGAGTTAAGGAGATTTAGCAAGTCACTGTGTGTCAGTGGAGCCACAGTAACTGCTTTTGGATTTGTTTTTGGCAAAGTGGGATTGTTTAAAATGCTTCAAGCTTTCAGCTGGATGCCTGCTTGTCCTTCATTAGAAATGAGCTTGTCTTCATTGATAATGGACTCTAAAGCCTTTTGCAATATTGTGCCCCAAATCTCTCTGTGCCAGGCACTTCAGAATTGGCATCCAGCACTCCTAAATGTTTGTTGAGGTTTTGTGTCTCTGGGATCAGAAACTGATACCAGAACTCCCAGACATTTTTAACCAGGCATTGATAGTTGTGGCTGTGGCTGTGGCAGAGAAGTGACAATGTGGAGGCAAGGGACAGTCTCCCACACCCTGCCTGCATTTAGTGCTGGGGGGGCCTTGCTTTGCCTGTTCACCTCTTCATTGTACACTGTGGGGCTGTAGGGAGTAACAAGGTTCCCTGAACTCGAGCCCACAGACTATGTGGGAGGGAGGAAGAGCTGCTGCATCATATTTTGTGGGATGAATGGAGCCATGGTTGTCCTATGACCTGACCTCTGTCACTGCAGAAGCCTATGGTGCAGCCAGTGTTTTCCACTCCCAGAAAAGTTAGGACTAGAGGAGAGGGATTCCTTCCTTCTACAAGCAGTTGTCTCCATGACTCTCCCTGTGCTTAGTTTGACAGAAAGGCCAAAATGAGTGAGCTGGGAGAAGCTGACATGTTTAGAGTTGCTGATGATGTGGAGCACACTGTCATCCATGCCCTAACTCTGTTCACATCAGAGATGCTCCAAATCCAGCCAATTTGCTGGCAAATAACAATTCTCTCATTCCTCCATATCACAACTTGCATAGTCACTTGAGGCCTTTCCTTAAAATCTTGTTCTGGGAGGATGAACTGAAACCCAGCTGAATGCAGTTCATTTTCTTTTTAATGGATTCAGTGGATGCTCTGAAGCAGATTTTGATGCCAGACATCTGTGCTGCTTGCACGCACCCAGGAAAGGCTTGTTCTGTCATGGCAGAGCTTAGAGCAGGATTATTTGTGCCTGATAGTGATGGTTGGTAGCAACTCCTGAAGCCTTGAACATTGCAGTGCATCAGAGGCTGTCACTGTCAGTACTTTCTTCACTGCAGGGAGCTGTGTAAGTAATGTTCAGCCTAATTTAGAAGAAAAATGAGTTGGATTTGCAGCAAGAGTGATTTTTCTACAGTAGCCAGTGAAGTGGAACTCCAGACAACGGTGAGAAGATCCCATCTGGGGCTGTGTGTGATGGCTGGGAAGCTGTGGAGGTAAAGTGTTTTACCTAATGGGCAGTTAGAGAGTTGGTGATGGCAATGCCATGCAGCAGGTCACTTGCCAGCAGATCTGACCCTACTTTGTGCCTCTGTAGTAAGGACCTAGCATATGGGGAGACTTTTTATTATTTTTATTTTTTTTCCAGGTGCAGGGTAGTCCTTCTCCTCAAAGCTATCACACTAAATCCCTTAGAGTATCTTTGGGCTTATCCATTGCTGGATGTTTTCATAACAGGTGCTCTCCCTCTGGGCTGGTGGGGGACGTGTGACAAGTCAGTGCTGACACCGTAATACTGCGAGTCTATTTTGATATGAAGAAAAAGAATCAGCCAATATAATGAGATCTCAGCTTCAGAAAATACCAGCTTTGCCCTCTGTCCTTTTTGCTTCATTGTGTGGAGCAAATGGCCGGTGCTGAGTTGAACTTTAAGCCCAGACCAAAAATTTCAGGTATATAAAATGATTTGAATGTAAAGCTTGGGATCCTTACAGCACCACTTCCCCTGTGGGAACAAAAGAACTTCAGAAGCACAAGAGGAAGCCAGAAAAGCTTAGTTAAGCCCTAATGATTGCTGAAGGAAACCAGTAAAACTAAAAGAGGAAACAAGTCCCAGTATAAACCTACCTACCTTCTCCCACCTGATGTTACTTTGTGGGCTGTGGTTTTGAATGCCACAGAGACCCTCTCCTTCCCCCACAACCATGGGGGACATGGTGGTGGAGGTTTTACTGCTTTTTGCAGGGCAGAGGGACTGCTCAGCAAAAAAAAACATTAACCAGGGAGAAAAACTAATCACAGTTTCCCACAACTGAGGAAATGCAAAACAAATAATGAAAACTGCCAATAATGTTCAAAATCATGGTCTTTTCATGGCACCTGCTGACTGCACAGGATGTCCCTTGGAACTGATGCCTCAGCTCTTTGCTCCCATGAGTGTTTTGAGGCTGTGTCAGACAGCCACAGGTGAAACCCAGAGCAGGGATGTAGCAATGGAGAGCAGAAGGAACTCTGGTGCTGTGAAAGGGAATACAAATAATGGGAGTCACCTACACAGCAGAAAGTAGTGAGTCCTATCCAGTTGAAGTAGATCCTGTCTGGCAGGAGAAGTGTGACCCCTTTACTGGAGCATATTACTAATCAACACCTATAGCAATCAGGGGTTGTTGTACTTGCCCCAAGACCAGAAAGCCCTATCATGATGCGAAGAAATCTGGAGGGGATTGATTATGGCCTGTGTTACCTGCCCTGATGTTGTCCCATCCACTGCTCAGCACTCACCACAGGCTGGAATCTCACTTGTCCTGCAGGGCTGACGGATAGATTGCTATAGGGTTCTCTTATTTTTCCTTCACTGTGCATATGACTGAAGAGTGATGAAGGTGTGAGAATCCTGTAGAGATTAGTCTAAACATGTACTACATAGGAGAGTGTGAGAGGGAAAGGTTTATGGGCTGCTGTGGCAGATACCTAATCCTCTACAGCATTTTCCATAGAAAAGCCACATGGGCTCCCCTAAACTTTTGAGCTGCCTCAAGCAGCTTTTATCAGACCTCCTTTGCCTGCTTGGCTCACATGTATTCCAGATGTTGATCTCTTGAAGGACAGAGGGAGGTTCCTAACTCTCAAGCCTGGTGGTATGGGGGTCTCCCCATCCACCATTTCTGTATATTTTAATGTTGCCTTGGATTTCTCAGCACTGCTGCTGGGATTGCCATTAAACTCTGTGCTCTACATGTCTCTTCCTAGAGTATCCTTCTTTTTCACAGAGAAAGTTGTATGTAAGACATCTTCTGCACCTTTTTCACAAAGGCACATAGCATTTTCCTCTCTTTTCCATACTGTGGTTATCCCAGCATTTATGTTCCCTCCAGGACAGAGCAGTGATGAGTAGCAGTTGCCCAACATCCAGCAGCAAACCTTCCCAGGATCAGTGTAATGACAAGTTCAGGTAGATCCCAGTCATCCTGTGTTATTGTAACTCTATACAGTGTTATCCAAGCTTTGTCATCAGTAAGGTAAAGCTGCAGATTCTGCAGGTAGACAATGCCTTAGGCTTGATGCCAGCAGCCAGAGGATTTTAGTAAAGTAAAGAAATAAGGATCAAACACTGTTACCAACTGCTCTTAAATATGAATTACAATCCTTTGGGCTCCTCAGACACAGGCAACTGAATGCTCCATTGGGTTGTACACCTGGGTCTCTCTAAGAAAGGAGAATTCTTGGAATAAATGCAACTTATCTGGCATTCAGAGAGGGTGCTTTAGGGAAATTATTTCTCTGCTACATTACAAAGGGTACAAGGCTTGTACTTGAAGCTTACTAGTATTAAAAATAACCCTGAACAACAGTGCTTTGGATTTTAATTACAAACCTTGCTTTCCTTTTCCCTCCTCCTCCCATCTCTCAGTCTTTCTCTCCTCTCCCTTTCCTTTTTTGTCTTTTGTTTTCGGTCCACTATCTCTCATTTTAGTTGATAAACACAAAAGGCAACAGCGCTGGCACAGTCAGTGCATTGTCAGGGGACTTGCCTTAATCCCCTGAAGTCCCCGGGGAATAGTAGGGCTGTGTTAAGTGGGCTTCAAAGGCAGAAGGTGGAATGAGGTGTGATAGGAAACCAGCTCTTACTAACTGGTTCACTTCAGGCTAGCTTTAAATAAATTGCAGCTCTGAGCTGCTTGGACGTTGACAAGAGGGCTGTGATATTTGTGGCTGCACTACAGAGAATTTCAGCTTTTTAAAGCAG
>NW_008671146.1:190727-196737 GCF_000695815.1 Acanthisitta chloris
AAAAAAAAAAAAAAAAAAAAAAAAAACCAAAAAAAGCCACTCAGTGTGGAGTGGAGGTTCGCTTGTTCCTGGATTGCTTCTCTCACAGACAAACTTTACCTGGCTCTTAAGAAAACACATGCAGCATTCCCTGTTATTTCGGCTTGGTTTGGGAGCAGCTGAGCTCTCTGGTAGCAGCTTTGAGAAGTGCCATAGGTGTATTTTTCAAAACTCAGGATAATGAGAACTGAGTTTTGGGGGGAAAAATGCTATTTAGCACCGCTTGTTCCTGGATTGCTTCTCTCACAGACAAACTTTACCTGGCTCTTAAGAAAACACATGCAGCATTCCCTGTTATTTCGGCTTGGTTTGGGAGCAGCTGAGCTCTCTGGTAGCAGCTTTGAGAAGTGCCATAGGTGTATTTTTCAAAACTCAGGATAATGAGAACTGAGTTTTGGGGGGAAAAATGCTATTTAGCACCAGCTTGGGAGTCACCAGCATCTGAATATCTGAAAAAGAAAAATCTGATCCTCACATTAGGTGTTGCAAAGTGAAACTCAGTCCTGAAGAGCAAATTGAGCACTGCCAAAGCAGTATGTGGCCTTTTCAGGGTTCACTTGGGTCTCCTCATCACCTACCATTACCACTATTGATGTTTATGGGTGTAAAACTGCTCCAAGTCTATCTGAGCCTGTCAGACCAGGGTGGAGACCCGATGACAGCTGTCCCTTCAGACTAAGGCAAATCATAAGTACAGCTTATTCCCAGCAGACTCCTAACAGCATTGATCAGGCTCCTGCTCTCCAGGATTTTAGTCACAGTTCTAGTATTATATTCTCTCTTGCTCCCAGCTGTTTTTCCACCCTTAATCACCACTGATAGAGATGCAGATTGCTATTGATGTTGGTATAATAGCTGGTCCACTGATATAAATCAACAGAGAGAGCAATGGGATGGTGTAGATTTATATCAGCTGAGGCTATAGTGTGCTTTTAAAGGCAAAGCCTTGAAAAGCTGAGGTGACTGTTCAGAATCAAAGTTCATCAAGAGCCACTACATGTGTGGAGGCCTAGAATGGAGAACATAATTTTATCTGATTGAACAGCATTTGCATTTACAAGTCTGGAATACCTTCATTTGTAATAAATTTTACTTAGGGATGTTGATGGAGGTGAAGAAGTGTCCTTCACTTAGGTACAGATGGCTTGCTTGCCATACAGCTGGATGACAAGTGTCCTACATTGCATCTTCCTGGCTCTGCTTGGAGGAATATGATGGTGGGGAATTCTTGAGAGCAGTTACACCCACATCTATTCCAACAAGATCAGCAGAATCAGGTCTATCCACACCTTTCATACAACTGAAATCTAATCCTCAGTCTCCATCAGCATTTGTTCAGGATAAAGTAAAAAATCCTAAAAGGAGAAGTAGCAACAATTGCTTTGAATCTTGGTGGAAGCCATCTAAACTGCTATCACAGATTGGATGGGTGGGATATGGTTTAAGTTCTAAGACTGCTTTTCATTGCTCTAGTAGCATAAAGGGGCCTTAAGGTAAATACAATTGTAACTTATGTATGCTCGAAGACTGATTTGCATTCAAAATGAAGTAAATGAGCTGGTTTGGGTGATTGACAAGCCAGTTTCGAGGTGGTGAAGAGCACTATGTAATTTGCTTACACTCATTTCTCCAACCACAGCCATTCTCCAGTTTGACTGTCCCTTTAGGGGCCAGCAATGGTCAGACTAAACCCCAACAAACACAGAGCCTGAGCATGAAGGAAAGAGCAAGGACAAGAGCAATGAACTAAGTAAACACCACGGAAAAAAATGCAGACCTCACAGTGGGCATTCCCACTGGATTTTCACTAGATGTGGTGCTGTGTCCAGCACATCCTCTGCACTTCCCATCACAGCTCGCCTCCCTCACATACAGGCTTTTGTTAGCAGGGCCATGACTCAAAGTGGGGTAAAGCCACACGAGGGTTCAACCAGAGACCAGTGGGAGTTAGTGAAAACAGAGGGAAGCAGTAAACCTAGCCCTGGCAGGCGAGCACAGCTCACCTTCTGCAGGGTCAGGCTCCATGGAGAGCTCAGGACTCCTGGGCAGGTCCCCTTTCTCCTGCAAGACTGGTCATTTTCCACAGCTGCTCGTCCCACATCCCTGTTTTCCCACCTGGCTGTGCTGTGGGAAAGCTGCTGGGAGGTGTGAGTGCAGCCTGTTCAGCAGCACCCACTCATGCCATTTCCAAGAAGATGGGGCAGGAGACACCCAGATGACAGAGGTGGCTGAAAGGACAAAGCCAAGTTCAGTCATGTGCCACTTGTAGTTCCTCAGAAGCTCCTCAGGAGCACAAGCAGCAGCAGCCAGCTCCTCTTTCCAAGAGTGCCTCTCCTAAGGAAAGGACAGGTCACGAAGAAAAGTTTTGGCTTTGATTCTTTCTGTGTTTTGAGAGAAAAGTAGAATATACCACTATCTATCTATCCATCCATCCATCCATCTCCATGGATATATATGTATGTAGATATATAGATGTATGTATAGGTATGTTTTGTGAATGCATCAAAGATTCAACTAAACAACTGTTGCTGAATCTGCAGCTCAAAGGAGAAGCATAGGGTGCAGCAGTGTTGCCCAGCTCAGAACTACTGCACTGCCTCACTGGGATCTGCAGGAAATGCTGACAGGGGAGGTGGCAGATAAGGATGGGCAATGATCCTGCCAGTTGTAGTCTACGTCCTGCACTGTCCCTAGGGAAATGCAGATGCAAGTCATCCCATTCAGGTCAAATTGCAAAACACAACCAATCCCAGAGACAGTCCATATCTCAGGGCTGTACCTGCTCCTTGCCTGCCTTTGAAATCCTGAGTCAGTCCTGCTGCCACAGGAGTGTGAATGTTAATGACAAAGAAAAGCAAAGTCACAGAGCTGTTAGACCCCACCGTGTTATCAGGGTGGATGTATCCTTCCTGCCTGCAGCTGCCAGCTGGCAGAGCTCCATCCTCCGGGGATGGCCTTGCAATTATGCAATAGGTATTTCTGCCTGCCGGCCCAGCTTAAAGCTGCTAAGACAGTCATTGACCAAGACAAGAATAGCAAAACTGTGTCTCTCAAGTAGAGTCCTTAGTGATGTTCCCACTGTTTTTGTGCTAACTGTTCCAAGTTTTCAATATCTTATAAAAAAAAATGAAACAAGGGCTCCCAGGGTGAACGGAAGCATGGAAATCCAATATGCCAAATGTCCCATCAACATTTAAAATGCTACATAATCTAACCAAATATTCATATTTAGGATGGCAAATGTGCATATGATGACAGCTGCAATGCAGGGGACAGTGACCAACACTGTCTCCATGACATTGGAGGTCTAAATTTTATCAAGAGCAATTCCAGTCCAGGCCAGTTTCAAGATGATAATAGAGTTTGCTCTTTTCAGCCCTTTCCAAGGACCCTTGTCTCCTGAAATCAAGTCATTGAAAGATACACTTCTGAAAGCCACAGAAGCATTTATTCCCTTGAGAATGCAACTTGAAATTTGACTTTGGATACAGGCTGACCCAGTTCACTGCTGCCACTGCCCTGGGAGATCAGCATGCTTGGCTCCCATTGCCTTGACCAGCTAGAGCAGTGGAGGGGCTTCTACCTAAGATAAACCACCTTTTGGTCCTTCTAGCTTGCACTGACAGTGCAGGATGGATGTGGGTTAATAATCAAGCCTTTCTGCCTGCAGACAAGTGCTTGGTACTGGATCCTAGGCAAGTTGTTGATGTCTCTACAGTTCAAACTGGGCAGGGCCCTACATTAATTGGTAGCATTATTAGTGTCCAAACGAAGAACTTCTTGGAGGTTAATGGCACTGCATGCTGTGGTCAGTGAAGACCTTTCTGTCATTTGTCTGTTGAGCAATTACTGTATTTCATTTTCCAAGCTTTTAATCTTTTTAATCTTGCACTGAGAGGTTGATCCTTCTGTTACTGAAGTCAATGGCAGTTTTGTCATGGACTTGAATGAGGCCTGAGTCAGGATCAGAATTAACTTTAAATCAAGGGTCAGACATTGTTGTAAGAGGTAAAGAACATAAATAGGAAAGAGGAAAACTGGTGCATTGGCTGAAGATTTCCTGAGCAGGTTTGTTTCATGCTTCTGAAATTGCAAACTTTGTACTTTGCCTAAACCACTAGTCATTTCCCATTTGGATGTATAAAACTTATTAGCTCTTAAAAACAGATTCAAAATTGACCACAGAGCTCTCCCTCCATTCATAATAGATCTGTCTTTACTAAAAGTGGAGTGGTGGGGAAGGCAATCACCCAGTGTCCATTTTCAGTTGTTTAGTCCCTAGCCTAATCAGCGAGAACCTGAGAGTTTAAGGTTTATGACATAATGAAAATTAAACATATCCTTTTCTCAGAAGATTGTTCTGGAGAGGGTAATTACACAAATACAGTCTAAGCTTATTATCTTTCTCTTTCTTTTTCCTGTGCTCATCTTCCCTCCTGCTCTTCCTTTTTACACTGCTACATTTCCTACATGTGTTCAGTGAAGCTGAAAATGATATTTTGATAATGGGCACACAATGAACATGTAAGAGGGCTGGTTGACAATGTGAGACTTTGTTAAGGAAAAGAGGATACAATGAATAGCTATAATTGGAGTCATTAATGAAGGGACTGCTTTTTTTTTTTTTCCTGAGAAAAGCTACATCTTAATGCTTCTCAGGTTTCCTTCTCTATTTATACAACATTGTGGAGGTCAAACCTAAAGTTAGGTCTTTCCTGGTGATGTGTAATGAAACTTGGGTCACTAAAGAATTTGTTGAGCACTTTTTAGCCTGTATGTATTCTGCCTGTGAGAGATTCTGCCTTGCTTTTTCTGGGTGTTCTCCTCCATTCTGCCTCTTAAAACAATTTGCAAATGGAAGATTAAATCAAACTGTCAAAAATGCTGTTGTATCCCTGACTGATATAATTTGTATTCCACTAATATCTAGGAGTCTTGGTCTGAGACAGTGCTGTACAAAGAGTTCCATAAACCCATAAATACAGGTAATTCCCATCTGCAGAAGTTTACAATCTATTTTTTATAAAACTTTGGTTTCAGCTTTAAAGTGGCACTAAGGCTGTTTATCCTCATGATGTCAAGAAGCCTCTTCTCATGAAAACTCACCTGAAAAATTAGAGAGCCATTTCAATTAAGAGAATATCCAGGGGGTTTCATGCCAATAGTTTGTCAGAGCTTTCTGCTCCCAGTGGTGATACATCTGTTGCTTTATCCTTTCTTATCACAAATTTTCCCAAGGGCAGCAAGAGCAGCAAAACCAACTTTTCATTGCTCCCTGCTCCCATCTCATCCCCTCCTATGACAGGGATCCTGGCACCAGCTTGGCTTGGTGGCAAAATCCAACTCCAGCCACATTTCTGAGAAACCTTGAAGGTGCTGGGAAGGTTAGTGCCTAGATTTGCTTTACTCTCCCCTTCCATGTTCAGTAGCTGTGTTAAACTGTTGCCCAAGCAGCCATGCAGTGGGTACAGAGGTGTTTCTGTGTCTGTGAGGAAGCAGCATACCACGAAGTAGGTAAGTATTAATTTCCCTGCTGAGTCCTGGTGGTGAGCCTGATGAGCAGGTGCAGGGCAGGGAAAGGAAGAGAGGGAAAGTTTTCTCCTTAAGCAGCAGCAAAGTAGTAGTGATGTTCTGCCTTCCTGCTGATTTCACTAGACTGCAAAGGAAACCCATGCTTGAATACCTCCATTTCCTTAATGACAGAGAAATCCTGAAATGAGTTATTCAGTGTCCACATCCTTCCTGTTGTATGCATCCTGTCCATAGCAAAGGAGGCTTCTTAATGAAATAAGTATTTTTATTTTTTTTGTCCCCTCTTAAACCCATGCTTGAATACCTCCATTTCCTTAATGACAGAGAAATCCTGAAATGAGTTATTCAGTGTCCACATCCTTCCTGTTGTATGCATCCTGTCCATAGCAAAGGAGGCTTCTTAATGAAATAAGTATTTTTATTTTTTTTGTCCCCTCTT
>NW_008671146.1:196831-220482 GCF_000695815.1 Acanthisitta chloris
CCTCTTCTGTCTGCCCAGAGAGGAAGAGCAGGACACACACCTTGTTTCACAACCCATTAAGCTCAGAAATGCCATTCCTGAGGGCCAGACCCTGTGCTTCAAAGATTTAGCATCTGGATTGCCAGTGTGGGGCATTTGAGGTGAATCTGCTATGCTCTTCAGGTCAAGGTCACTGAAGATGAGATTACAACTACCAGAAAGGAGGTTGGAGTCAGCTGGGGGTTGGTCTCCTCTCCCAGGCAACCAGCAGCAGGACAAGAGGGCACAGACTCAAGCTCTGCCAGGGGAGGGTTAGGTTGGATATTAGGAAGAGATTTTTTTACGGAGAGAGTGCTCAGACATTGGAATGTGCTGCCCAGGGAGGTGGTGGATTCACCATCCCTGGAGGTTTTCAAGATGAGACTGGATGTGGCACTTAGTGCCCTGGTCTAGTAACCACAGTCAGGTTGGACTTGATGATCTTGGAGGTCTTTTCCAACCTGGTTGATTCTATGATTCTATTATTCTATTTCTATACTGCTGTTGCTTTTGAGGAGAATGAACCAAACTCCAGCCTCAGTCTCCCCTAACTCAAAACTCAAACCTACTGACTCTGGAGGAGAAGGTTTGCTGCTGTAGCAAAGTGCTGTGCTAATGTTTTCTTCTAACCATTTTTTCGTCCAGTTTATTTTCCATATTTATTTCATATCATCCATATTGTGATAGAAACTCTCCATGTTGACACAATAGCAGTAAGGCCAGCGTACACACTGCAGAGAGGGAAAAACAATTTTAATTTTTATTTTAAATATGCTAGATATGAGATGGTTTCCACACTCATCTAAAGAGCAGAACGGTTGAGGCCTTTTAATAAACCCACTCACTACATCTAATTAAATATCTTCAGAAGATGAGAACATTTACAAGAACCAATAACCACATAAACAGAGAAGGGATATTGTAAAAATACCAAACTTGCTGATCTTCTATAAGCAGATTTTTTTTCTTATTTTTAATGTAATGCTATATTACCACATATGGTTACACATGCAATGTTGGGGAGCTATCTCTGAACACAGTTCTTTTACTAGCTTTTAATAACACCAGATGTCTATGTGGTGAGAGGGAGGAAGGGACTGCAATTGAACTGGGAATTGGACCCTGTGGACTAGTTGAGCCCCAGAGCTGTAGCAAAGTCTCTTCTCTTCATACAGCACTTCCTGTATTATTAACTGGCATCTAGAAATGGAAGATGCTCTGGGTTTTTAGATATCATAATTCCCTAGCCATCTGTTTGATCGAGGCTAACATCATGATAGTGCTGCTTATGCCACTCTTGAGTGTTGAGCCATTAGACAAATAATGTAACAAAACCACTCTGTTTTCTGTTGCTGTTGGTCTTTTTCTCTGAAATAGCGAAACACAAGTATTTTGTTGTTCTGTCTCAGCAGAAGATACCAGATGGGCTTGAGAGATGAAGTGCAGACTTTTTCTCATGATCTCACCACAGAAGGGGCAGAAACCACATCCACCTGTAGGGATATTGTCACACAAGTCAGTGGTGGGATATAGGAGATTCCTGTGCTTCAGTGTAGTAGAAATCCATCTATACATCTTCATAATAATACAGTACCCACAGTACAATTACATATTGATAGTGTAATTTGACTCCAAATTGAAGTTATGCTGTGAACAGCCCTGACTTCCTACCTGCTGTGGAAGTTGATGCTAATGATTACCACAGCAGACACAGGACAACTTGTCAAGCACAGTCATGGAATAGATGTCATAGCCAAATCACTTTCCTCACTTCGGAGTTAAACTGAAGTCTCCCAGCACCTACTCTCCTCCCCAGTGACACCTGGCTGGTGATGAGTGTTTGACATCAGGAAAAAATATATCTCCTAGGATGGGAGTGGTGCAGAGCAGCTCAGATGTCAGAGCTATTCTCTATCCAGAAAGATGCTTGTACTGATCAGTAAGTTGATTTTAGTGCCAAAAGACTGAGAGTGTGCTTGAATTCCCTTTGTGCTTTTGCTCTCTACTGAAGGTTGAACTCCTAACAACCTTGTGCCCCTGAGAGGGGAAAACATGGGTGGACACAGCTGTAGCCAGAATGGTGGGATGGGCTGTGGCTGCACCACAGGTCGTGGTGTTCCACAGCAAAGGGACTCTGCTCACCTCTCCTGGTAAACTCAATCCATGTGAGGAGAAATGCTTTCTGTGCACTTCACACACTTCTGTCTCATTCTTTGAAGGAGGATGTGGCCTAGAAACCTGTGGTACACACCATGTGTGAAAGGGTGTGCACCAGTGCCACTGTGTGAGTCACAGGATAAAATGATGTCAACAGCAGTGCACAACAGATGCTACACTGTTCAGCTGTGGTCCTTCAGAAGGTGAAAGGTGGAAAAGTACCATAAACTCTTATGTGAGCTCACTCCTCTCAAGCTGGTTTGTATGTGCCTTCCAGTGGGCTGTCCCAGCCTGCCAGGCCATCTATTTGTCACACATCCTCTCCCTCTGGGACTGCCAACATCCAGGATCACACACCAAATCCATTAGCAGCTTTGGTTTGCTTCTTCAGAAAGGTTTTGAGGTCCATAAAATAAAGAACCACCACTGCCAACATCCAGGATCACCCACCAAACCCATTAGCGGCTTTGGTTTGCTTCTTCAGAAAGGTTTTGAGGTCCATAAAATAAAGAACCACTGACAAACACTACACTGGAAACAGGTTTCTCAAAGTTTTTAAAGTCTGAAAACCCACCTTTTCCAATTCAAATAAATATTTTGTAGCTGCTTGGGAAACCAGTGCTCACACTGTCAGGGACTTTTTGGGTGAAGGACAAAGCACATCAGAGCTGCTCTAGGATGTGGATGGAAATTGGCTGGTGCAAGCCATGTGTAAAGTACATGCACAAAGCTTTCCTATGGGGATGGGCAGGACTGAGTTAGAATTGAAATGTATGAAAACACTAATGGATACATGCTGCCTCCTTCCCTTCTTCATGAGCTGCTTCCCACTCCTCGGACCAGGCTGTTCTTTCCCTCTCCCTGATCTTAGATTATAAGGAGAATAAATTAATGCAGAGCTGTAAAAGGACATGGGGCAGAACAGGGGCACCCCCAACCCCCTCATATATCCATCACATGTCTTTTGGCGCTAAGGGATTTTTTTGGCTAAACACCCATGGGAGATTTTAAATTGTGCTCCTATGCTCTGCCTTGCTGTTAGGGTCTAAAAAGCAAGTGCCTTTGGGAGCCACTACTTTTGGGGGTAAAAGAAAAAAAGAAGGATAATGAGGACACTTCTGCACTTTTTCAATCTATGCACTTTTTATCCCTGACACATTGTGTAAAAAACAGGCAATAAAATACAGAACATCAGCCCTCAGATGCAATAAATAGAATATGGATTTGATCCAGCATTTTAAGAAAGGATAGTCCCACTTACTGCAATGGAGAACAACAATCCCAAGATGAGATACAACTAGCTATAATAATTTTTGAGTTTTTAAGGCTTTAGCAGAGAATAATCATAAATCAGGGTTTGGAAAACTCAGTGGTTTTACCCCCAGAGAACTCTTCTACGGCAGCAAGTAGATGTGAACGGAGATCACACAGCCAGGGTTTTGTTTATAAAGTGACTGTCAAATTTGAGTCTACATCCTCTCACACATACCATCTGCAATCACATCTTCTCTGGTCTCTGTGCTCTGTGTTGAAGGAAGTCACTGTGCAGAATACGTTGTGACTTATCCCCGTTGTGTGGAGAGTCTCCACCTGCCACTTTATCTTGTTCACTCTGATCCTTTCTGCTTATCTGGCTTGGGATGAAGGCTCATCCTCAGCCATGTGTTCCTTAGAGCTGATGCACAGGTTGACACCTAAGGGAGAAGACAAAGCTTTGACTCTCCATCCCTCTGCAGCTGGTTTAGTCATTTCCACCAGTGCAGAATGGACATGAACTGCCACTCAGGCAGAGCAGTGAATAGTTATACAAGGTGCATTGGCAATGGGCAGTGAGACACTGGGAGTATTGATTTAGCAGACCATGAGTGAGATTTCATTGTTTCTTTTAGAAATGTCACAAAGTTTGGTGCCAAGAGCAAAGATAAACAAATTTGTCATCCAATGGTGGAGGGGGAAAAAAAAATCACCACTCTGGAAATTCAGTTCTACAAGCTTTTGTAATACTAAACATAAAGGGATAAAGGAAACAATATTCATTTTATTCCTTGCTATGGCAGTGGACATATATTAGCTAGTAGAAGCCTCAAAGCACTACTTAAGGGATTACAAACTCTGTACATGCAGCTCAGCAGTCACTAAACTATTGCCACCTCTAGGCTGCAGTCAGCCAGTCATTAACATGGCCTTGAATACTGATTGGGGTTTTCTGGTAATTATTTTAAATTAAAAAATGTCAGTTGATGGAAGTCACAGGTGGTGATCTGCATGTCTTTCCTTGGAAGGGGAAATGAATTAAAGAGGAATATTTTGCTCTCAAATTTACTGAGATTTATATTTAAAAAGTAAACATTCTAAAAATAAAAGAAAATATTTTAAATCCATACACCACTATATATATATATATATAAAAGGAAAGTTCCAAAAACTTATTTGGTTTATATGTTCTGAATACTTTTCAGTTTCAGGTTTCTACTTTTCACTCAGTATTAGGATGGGAAAATTCTAAACTAAGCATTGCTTGTGGATAGGAAAAACCATTTCCTGACCACCTCTCTTGGCAAACCACTATGTTTCTGTTTGCTGCTGAAATTTCAAAAAGCAACAGGCAATGACTGGATCAGAGCTGATATTCCAGTGAGTGAGAAATCCTCCCAGGATGTAGGTTTGTTCAGTAGCATGTTCATGGCCATGGGAATGTTTTGAAAGGTGAGGTTTCTGTAATAACTCCTGTGGCTTCTTCACCGTGGGAAGGTAAGGGAGCAATCAACATGCCCTCCAAGTCCCTTTCCACATTTGTGTTTGCTCTTCTGAAGGAAGAAAACATTTGTCTGATAGATTTTTGAATGGCAAATGGCAGTAGCACAGTTGCACTGTGGCTGTGGGGACTTGCAGCACACTGGTGTTTTGGGTGCTGTCTTCCTTACATGATGTCTTGGGTCTTTCTTTACCTTCTTTCACTAGAAGGAAGAAGAACTCCTAAAAAACATTTAAATCCAAAACCATACCAAAGCACCTTGTCTGACAAACCCATGGAAAAGTGTGTTCAGAGGAGGTGAACTCAAAGCAGAACTATGTCTCCACTCTCTGCAGGAGAAAGCTGAACTTGGGTCTCTGGATTGGTGCTGAGAAGATCTCAACAAAGTTATTATTTTTAACCCCAGAGCTGCTTTAGGAACCAAACTCAAATGTCTCTGTTCTTCACTCTGAAAGGACTGAATGAGGACAATCATTACACTTACCTGGCCATCCTGCTCAAAGGAGATGGACCTCACTACTACAGTGTCCATATTCTTCACAGCTCCCACTAGGAAAAGGTGAGAAAAATCTTGGCACCTGCCTTGAGTTTTGATGCAGCATCTGCCATCACACTGAGGAAAGGCAAGGGCCATAGTCATCTTAGGAAAGGAACAAATATCTAAACATAACAAAAGGAATAATATAGTTCTTTTCAGAGAGGAAGAAACTACACTGAGGGAGTGGGGGAAAGGAAAGATCAACATGATCCTTTGAGCTCTCTAGTCTCCTTGAGGAGGCTGAAGAGACAAGGCTTGCTCCTCTGATCTGAGAAGAGCTCTTCTTGAGGAGACCTTCAACCTAATGTCAAACACCTCCAGAACCCAATGTGTAGAGATTCAGAGTTCTGATTCTGGGCTTGAACCTCAGGATTTAAGCCTTTTTTGTAAGACACTATCCTGATCTGTTTATTTGTAGACCAGGGCTGGAAACACCCATTTTTCTCTGACAAGGCTGTTCTAAGTCAGCTCATGTTCACAGGACAGTTGGGAGAAGTGGATCTGCAGGGCACAGAGAATCCCAGGCGAGGAAGGATTTCCTTTTCCAGCGGAGTGTGACACCAGCACACCGACCTGGCTGGCTCGGAAATCAGAGCTGTTCAGCCAGTTCTCATCTGACTGCTGATCATATCAGCAGAGCTGTACCAGGAGATGAAAGAACACATTGCTTTATTGGGTGGTTTAATTCCTCATTCCCCAGAACCAGCTCATGCGCACGGCTTTGTTCTCCTCTGCCCCCACAAGTGCAGAAAGGATCAATCCCAGAAATATTTAGAATTAAGAAGGGACTTATTTTTTTCTCTCTCTTGGCATCCCAGGCTTTCAGACTGGGGGGAAAGAAAGGGGGGATGTAGGGTGTCAACAACAATAAGCAGGAGGGGGAAAGATGCCTGGCACTGGGAGAGTTCAGGCTGGGACAGTTTGATCTCTCCCAGAGCACTCTCGGTGCTTGAAGATCACTGCTTTTGACACGTTTCTCCGGCTGCTGAATGAGAGGATTTACTTGGGTGAAATTTAGGCCCGAGGGGGACATGAAAATCATATTCATAATTTGAAGTGACATGTGATTCAGGATTAAAAAGCTGGCTGGCAGAGAAAAGAGCTGAGGTTATCCTTTTGAGCTGTGCTAATGCAGAAAACTGTGTTTTTAATCCTGTTTTAAAAAGGCCTAGAAGGTTTCCAGCTGGGGCAGTTAGAATATAAAGGAGCAGTAAAGATGAGGAATCCCTTTTTCAAAAGGAGGGGGGGAAAAAAATCCCAAAACAACAACAAAAGATCAAGTTCTGCTTTTGTTTTTCTCTGATAGCAAGTGGCTGAAAGGCAATACAGGAGATTTTTTTTTTAACCATCCTTCCTTTGTCTGACTCCTTAAAACACTGCAAGCAGCAAGAGCGGTCAGTGGGACAAGGCAGAGGTGACGCTAAAGGTGACACGAGTGCTAAGGGGAGGATTCCCAGGGGCTGGGATTGCAGATTGCCTCAATTTGTGCATTTGTCTGGGGGACTGGGCCTCCAGCAGTAGCTTCTCCCTTGCTGTCCTTGCCCAGGAGCTCCTTGTCCCCTGCACTGAGCACAGAGCAGAAAGGTGCCCCTAGTCCCTAGGGTTTAGCGTTGTGTAATTAATCTCTGCTCCTTCTCATGTCACTTCTTCCAAGAGGCTCTTAGTTGTAGCATGACAGTGAGCTGACATCACTGCTTATTGTGCTTATTGTACTCATTTCAAGGTTTTAGTTGATCTTTTAGTTGATCTTCCTCAGATCCTTATTTCTTCTTTTCCAACTCTATTATTTGACTTTTCGTTAAAGTAATTTTCAGTAACATGGGGCAAGAACTCACTTTTCAGTATAGCTGCTTAAAGCATAACAAATGAAGGCTCATATGCCAGTCAGTATCTTAAAACATGACATTTTGGAAGTTAGTAAAATGCATCTTGAAGTAATGTGCAGGATGGGCAGCAAATTGCACACTCATCAATTAACGTGCTAGAAAGGTGTTTTTTCCACGTTTTACTCAATAGTTTCTGAAATATTTAGGTTATGTGCTAGAAAGGTGTTTTTTCCACATTTTCCTCAATAGTTTCTGAAATATTTAGGTTATTTCTGTTGTAGTTTTGCAAAATTGCATTTCACAAAGAGAACTTCAGGGTTAATTGAAACATGTGTTGATATACTTGAGTTGATTTGTGTGAGGTTTTTTTTGGCCTTTCTATCTTTTGCCATTTCACCTAAAGTCCATTTCAAAACATGAATTTGAATGAAATTAAATGAAAAAGAAAAGTCACTGTGCTCCAAAAAATGCGTTGTTATTTTCCTGTATTTCATAGTGGACTTTTATTCTTTCCTCTCCTCCAAAATGCCCTTTTTAATTGAAATAGCATTTTGTAAAGAAAATCAACACTGATAAAAATTGGGAAAACTTCTGCCTGGCTCTGTTCAAAGTCTCTCACTGGAACAAATCACATTCAACTTCCCTGTCCCTCAGGTTACAAGGTATTTCCTACTCTTCTTTCCCCCTACTGGAAAACTCCTCAGCTAAGACAAAAGGAAATGATCCAAAGCTAGAGGAAGTCAATGAGAGCTCTTCTATGTATTGACTCTGGGTTTGGGGAAAGCTCTGGATCAATAGGGTGCTATTATTAATCTAATAGCCTATATATAGAATTTAAGCATGCCATCATATGAGGTTTTAAAATCATCCAATGGAATTCAGTAGAAGGTTATTCCATTACATTTTTATGTCTGAAAAGGAATACTTAGTATTTTTATCAGTATTTTTATCTCTTGCTCACCCTGTTGAGGTGATCTGGCTAAGGCAGCCTCTCTCCAGCATCACCACTGGATGCTGAACTCCCATCACATCGGCTTGTTCCAATCCTCCTGAAAAATATGAAAATGAAAGAGAAACAAAAAGATTGAGGACTGCAAGGACCTAACCTGAGGGTGTGATCTGGCCTATAAAAACGTTTCCTGAAAGACTGAGCTTTGTGGGATGCTTCCATCACTGTTTGTAGCTTGCAGGACACGCAGTGAGGGCAGAGGAAAACTACACCAGAACCTAAACCTCTGTCCCAGTGCTGTTTTCACTTGTAAACTGAACACATCTGATCCTGGAACATTAAGAGACCATAAACATGAAACCCAACAATGCTATTTTTTACTGAGACACTTTTCAGAGTACAAGAGCACTTTCAGTGTGACAGATCTGGCTGCAGGCCAGCGGACAACATGATCCTCCAGGGAGTTTCACTACCATTCCTGGGTACACTAAGAGTACATAGTGCATATTGTATGTAATCAGGGAAGCAATTTCTCCCTTGGGTTCTTAATGGAGTTTCCTGCCTTTACAGCTTCATTGGTAATTTTTGTCTGTTTTCTTGCTCCAAGTGTTGGCACATCACAAACTGGATGTATTTGCCAATTGCTATCTGTGTTACTGTCTCCAGAAGACACCGTGTTGGGGGACTGAAGGGAAATGACTGATTAGGTTGTATAGTTTGTTTCTCTGCCAAAAGAAAGATAGAGTATACTGCACAGTGCTGCATTGACTAAGGAGATCTTTCTGAAGATAGAGTATACTGCACAATGCTGCATTGACTAAGGAGATCTTTCTGTAGGTTCTCATCCAGCAAGGTGTAGCTGGAAATGCTGCTTGGAGCTCAGTGGAGCAAGTGCAATCTCCCAGTCTGGGTGTCTAATTGATTGCTTGCATGTACCATTACCACCACTGTGGTCACAATTACAGTAATTACATGGGCAAATGAAACATGCAATTGCATGTGCCCAGTTCTGAAAATCTGGGCACAGATAATTGCCAAAGACCACAGGGAGACTGTGCTCAGAAGAGATGCAGCATCGTCCCCAGGCTGGGCTGGAGGATGTGCTGTCCTGCCTGGTGCCTCATGTTTTCCATCTCCTCATTGTCTGTCTTGGAGGAAAGTAGGCTGGAAGCTGTCCTGAGCACCTCCTCTTGGACTTGCATACTTAGCCTGAGTTTCTGAATTGCCTTTCAAAACCCAAAACAAAGATGAGGCCAGCAGCTTTGGATATCAGTGTATGGATCTGCACAGGGAAGGTGCTATAAATAGTATCATCACACATTATTAACTGCATTCCCTGAGAAACCCAAAGCCAACTGAGATTATATTTATTCACAGGAAAAAATCCTAGGCATATTTGCAGAGCATTTCTCTAGGTTACTCTGTCCAGTATTACTTAACAGTTGTCGTTTCTCTATGTGTACCAGAGTTGACTTTTTATCTGTCAGCATCCAAAATGAGACAGTAAAGCTAATTCTAAAACATAAGAGGTATTCAAAATTACCTCAGAATAACCCTAGAAGCTTCATAAAAGTCAAATACAATACTTTTTAAGGACAAAATTTTGTGAAATATCCTCACAACTTCATTGTTAAAATTAAAACTAACATTTTTATTTCATTCCGTTGTGGACATTCTCTAAGTTTATAAAAATTGCATTAAATGTAATTTAAAAATCCTTCCTATATTGTGTTGCTATTTCAGATCACAGTGTAATCATGCAATCATTGCAAAAAAATTCACACACACAGTTGCTGGTTTATACAAAAGCAACTATGAGTCTGTTTGTCTGTAGATTATTTTAAGTGTCCATGGTGATCAGAGTGCCATAAAGCACAATAAAAGACCAGTGAAAAATGATGAAATAAAACCACTCTGCTCTTATGAGCAGACTGTTATGACAAAGACAGACTATTTTCTCTGAATAAGTAATTTTTATTCTGTCTCTTTAATTTACATGAATAATTAAAATAGATTCAAGCAATCCTATGCTCCTATGGTTTTCCAGGATTAGAAGAAAAAGCACTGTAAGAAAAGACTAATGAATGAATTGCTGCAAATCATAACAGGCAGCCTGATTTGGGAGAAATGACTAGTCTGAGTTTCAAACAAATATTGAAGGAAATACCTGAATGTCAATTTATTTTTCAGCCCAAACTTCAAATTATATAAATATCTAGCTTAAATCAACAGTGAGGAGAAAAACTATGAGAGGTAAAGGTCCTAGAAATTTAGATTTAAATCCTAATAGTTGAGCTCAGCTTTCAGAGCCAATAATGATTTCAAAGTGAATCTTTTTAAACAAGATTAGCTGTTTGCTGTGTGCTTCATGAAATATCTTGCACAGATAGTTAAAAATGTAGAAATATGTGTTATATGCATGTGTATAAGGTTTAATTAGACTGATGGATTGATATTTCATGTGGCCATGAGCCATCAACTATTGTAGTCTAATTGAAGACTTCCAGGAAAGTATTTTCCTCATACTGCTCATGTCTCCACTCACCCATGTCCACCTGGCCAGCAGCATGAGGGAACATTTTACATCCCTTTCTGGGCTGGAGGAATAGTCTACAGACAGTTTTTGCAGAGGACCATAATGTAAAACAACCGGAAAGCAGCTCCTTTGTATGAGATGTTCCTGGGCCACTTGAGCATGCCCAGAAATCCCATCAGTGTTGCCTGAGGTTGGACAGTTTGGGCCCTGTGTCTCCAGGATTTGGGTGGTACCAGCCTGGGTGCTTCCACCTCATCTCATTTACAGACCCTTCTCCAAACTTCAGGAAGCCTACACATCCTCTGGAGACATATTGTCCAAAGAGGATTTTTCCCATCTGTTTCAGGACAGGATGAATCATCCTTTGGAAGTGTCCAGCCCTCCTCTTTTGTTTAGGTGAATAACTCTGGCTAACTTCAAGTAAGCTGTAGACAGTGACATTAAGGGAGGTGAGTCCCAGCCCAGGGACAGTCCTGTCCCTCTCTGTGCCACCTGCTGAAGCAGCAGTCAGGTTCTCCAGCAGAGACCAGGCAAGGGATCATAGCCATGCTAGAACCTGGCCTGGCTTTCTGGCACACGACTCCTCCATCCAGTCTGAGCTGTGAGTCACAAGCTAAGCCCCAAAGCTACTAACACAGCTCCACGTACAATCAAGGTTCATATTTTGCAGCATGTTATCCTTTCTGGGTTTGGCAAAGTGAAGCATCTTTGTCTCAGGCAGAGTAGGAATTATGATGAGCTTTTCCCAGCTGGACTTCTTGTAATCGTCACAGGGATAAAGAGTTCCTTGAGACTCCAGATCTTTTCCTGTCAGGCCCTAAGCCTGTCTCCAGCTCTTTTGGGCTTGTCAGGGGTTTTATTTACAAGACTCAGCTAAAAATCTGTCCTGCTACGCTAAGACAGGCTGTTTCTGCTTGTTCCTTAATCTCCAGGCTTCCTCCCTCTCCATGTTAAGGGACACTTAGTTTGTTTAAGGCCTGAGGCAGGCGTAATTACAAAATTTAGGCAGAATCCTGAACTGACCCCAAAGGTCTTCCTACTCAGACAGAAATCATTTGTCATAATGAGCCTACTCGTAACCTGCTGACCCTTGGAGCTCAATTAATTTCACGCAGAAGAAATGTTCACAGCCTCTGGACCCTGCTGCAGGAGGGATTTGCACAGTGCTGTCTCCCACTCACACAAGCCCATGTGGGCAAATGGGCTTCGAAATGCCTCCAGAGAGAACAAGGAACAGGGCATTGTTTTTAAAGCAGGATGGTAAAATGAGGTGTTTCTGTGTTTGGTTGCAGAGTGAATATGTACTCCTTAGAATAATAAATTAAATATGTGAAAAGGCATAGAACAGCTTTGGGTTAATTTTGCATCCCTTAAAACTCTTTAAAAAACACTCATATCTACTGAAGAGAGAAATGATGGATCAGAAGTGCCTTGTTTGCCAGCCTGCTGCAAGCAGTGCTGTGCCAGAGCTCACTGCCCTGCAGCTGTGCCAGGCACATCTCTGGGACAGGGGATGGAGTTCCCCTAAGGGCATGGAGACAATATGAAGGATCTACAGTGCAATTAATGAGCTTGGGCAATACACTACGGCCAAATGTCCATTCTGCATCCTACAGGCAGAGCAGAGACTTTTCTGCATCTCACTGCACTGAGTCAGGCAAAGCCAGAACACATTTTGAGGTTTTTTACTAGCTGAAGATGAACTACCTGGACTTGAACTCTTGGTCTTTCTCAGCTACTGGCATAATCTCTGGATTTTTGTATTGTTTTGCCTAAATAACACACAAATTAAAGCAAGAATAGAGCTTTAATCTGAATATTTTTATGTATGTTTTCTGGTCTTTGTCGTCTCACATACTTCAAAGGAATGTCTGTGCAGTTCAGCGAGTGAAATTAAAAACTGCCTAAACTACCCAAAATTAGCTGTCTCATGCAAACTGGGTGTGGGGATGACAGGGAACAGATGAGAAGGGGGTTGAGAGCACTTGGTTCAGTGGATATACAGTCAGATCCTGTAGCAAGCTGTCTTTTTGGTTATATGAGAGGGTTGCACTGGACTCAGTTGTGTTGGAATAGATGCTCCGAGCCAGAATAATAAAAATCTGGCCCGTTCTATCACTTGGCATGGCCCAGCCAGCCTATTTAATTAAGATGAAAAGCACAGTCAAGAAGATAATTCAAGAGACATTAGTCATCTTAGACAATGTGAGGCAGTGATTTTTTGTAGCAAATCATTGAACCTGCTTATGCATTTGCGGGAATACATGTGGCTGGACTGGATAATCCAAGAGGATCTTTCCAACAACCATAACTATTTGCACTTACAAAGCACCTTTTGGCCACAGAGCCTTTTGTCTATAAATCTGTAGGCTTGTAGGTGAGAGCTCAGTAATGAATTTGAAAGCCATGTGATAAATTGTGTTTATTATGCACTTTCCTTATACAATGCTCATAATAGATTTTCACTAGAAGCGACTCCTGGACTGTGTAAGCTCTGTGTGAGCTCAGCTGCTTCATCTGCAGCAGCCAGAAATCTGACTTAAGGAAATCCCCAAATGGCACAAAATTGGCATTCCCTGTTCTTTGCCACACAGTCTGTTGGCATAGGAGATAGTGAGGGGGTGAAGCACAGTGTGCAGTGATTAAGCCATGGCAGTCACTAGCTGCAATCACTTTCTTTAGGTAATCCAGTCACACTTCTCTGTGTTATGCAGGAATGGGCTTTGCATGCTGCTAGGTCAGACCTTGTGAGAGCAGGAAGGTGCCAGTGAATTGCCTCTCCCTCCCCTTCTTCACTTCTTGCCCAAAGAATAGGCTCACCATTAAGGAGAGATCCCCCAGAGTTATACACAGCATATTAAATAGTACAAGTGCAAGGCAGTTTCAACACAGACCCCTCTCCCAGGCTCAATACAGGCCTATTGCTTAGATTGCTTGACTGATGATACAATTTTTCCCTTGCTTTTTATCCACACTCTGACAACATTCAGAAACTGCTTTTCCCCTAAACTGTTGTCTCAAGTGCTTTTCCTCCTGAGGATCATAGAAGATAAAAATAATGCATGTTGAGTGTGTGTAAGTGTGTATATATATATGATACACGATTGCTGAGTGTTTATGACATTAATCTTCACTCACGAAGACAGAAGAGATAACTCATAAGTTATCCCTCTGCTCAACCATGAATATAAATGTCAGACTCCTAATGGAGATGTTGTCTAATGAAATACCGTGGATTATTGAATCTTCTGAGCCATGTGCAAATTTCATTTCTTCTTCCCTTTTGGGTTCAGATTGGGTATTTTGGAGGTGATGCTATCAGCAGATGGAAAGATTCTCTATCTAGCATTAAAGATCTAATCTCCATAGTGTGGGATGCCTGGGGGGTGCTGTCTGCCTACTCCCATGGCATCCATAATTAAATGCATGCCAAATTTACATTAACGACTAATATTTTGGAGACCTCTTCCTTTAAGAATCCAATTCAAAGGTGAAGCTAAGGAAGGCTATAAGAAACAACAGCATGGTCTATAAATAGCAGTAGTGTAATTAAATCAATGTAAAGTGGATCAAGTTCCTTTGGTGCCAACTCAACACACTTAAAATGGTTTAAGCGTAGTTTAAATAGGTTTAGCTTCATTTAGTAAATTAGTATAGACAAGCCAAAAATTCTTTGTAATTTACCATTGCTTCTGGTCTCATCAGCTTGTATGTCACACTGGCTTATATCATCTTCAAGACATACTTATCAATGTGCAGCTTAGATCCTTATTCTTCCTTTTCACTTTGGCCTACAAGGGTGGGGGATTTGTGGGCAGCACATTTGCCTACAGAGAGAAATGTCATTCAGAAGTGGTGCTGTGCCCAAGGGCAGACATGCACCTTAGAAACCTGGTCCACAAAGTTTCTTTACTCAGCTTGGCCTGTCTCTTTTGTTTGTCTGCTTGGGAAACTCATAATTTCATTTTGCTGAATCCCACCATCTCCTGCAGAGCTGATCTCTTACTTTCAGTGGAGAATTGTAACTTGCTGCAACCCAATCACTGTGCAAAATGTCTTGGTGTGTGTAAAACCTGTGTCAGATAATGCTGAAGTTTCAGCTTAGTCTTTGCAAGGTACAAATAACCAAGAGATGATCATTCAGAGGGCTGGGCACCTCACAGGGAGTGCTTAGGGACAGTAATCCCTCTAGCCCACCAACACATTATGCAATAGTTGTGCTGATACCATCATGCTTATCCTCACATTTGCCCGATGATGTAGAGATCTGTTATTATCCCCACTTACAGCTGCAGCACAAAGGATGAGGGTAGAATAAATGACTTGCCAGAAGGCAGATGGGGAGTCTATGGCACAGAAGATTATAGGAGCCAGGTGACCTGTGTCTTGGTTTGGCTCTATGCCCAGAAAATCTCCTTTTCTTCCTGTAGTTATTGTGCCTTCCTTCTGCAAAATGGAAACCTCTATTGAAATCTCAAGCCCTTTAAGGCTACACACACACTAAAAAAAAAAAAAAAAAAGATATCTAATTCCTGGGTTTAAAAAAATACAAAGGAGCCTTTACTTACCCTATAGGCCTAGGCATGCTGCATGGTCATACTATATTTGAGAAATGACCCAGCATGAGTAATGCCTGCATTGTGATGTGGGACAATTTTGGCCAGAACATTACCCCGACCTCCTTTTTTTCCACTGCCACGAGTCAGCTCAGTGTTGTACACCCAGGACAGTGATGGTGTTAGTGGGTGCTGATCCCAATTATCTGGAGAAACCCAATAGATGAAGCACAGTGTTTGTGGATGGGATTGCCCACATGGCACAGCTGCCCTGCCTCTCCCTGCTGCAGGGATGTTTAATGGCAGAGCTCTGCAACGCCGAGCGTGAGCTCCATCACATCATCATCATCCACTGACACAGGGGCTGCACTGGGTTGTTAAATTCCTTAAGTATTTATTGGAGCCAGTAGTGCCTCAGGCTCCATCCCCCCTTCCACATACCTAGCTGAAAATTACTGCCAGCCTTTGCCACTGACCCTTACAGGAATCATTGAACCGATCCCCCCTGACAAACACAGAGCAATGGCTCAGCCTTGCCGAGTGACCCCCGGTGAGGTCGGCTTGACACTGTAGGCAAGGATTGATTGCAGGTAGCAGGTGAGACCCTTTCACTTCACTGCCTCTGGGACGTGGCCAAGCGCTCCGTGCTCCAGGCAAGACACGCCGTGCATGGGGATGGGAGCCCCAGCTACTTTATTAGGGCTGCCTGGCCACTCATTCATTATCTTTTTAGGCTTATAATTGCTAGGGGTGTTGATGCTTTTCCTTGGGCACAGCTATTGGGGAGCAGCAGAAGCATTTCATGCTTCCTTGGGCAAAAATGGAAATGAGTAGGATCTCTCCTCTTATCACCTCCCTCCTCCCTGACTGCCTCTGCTGTGGCTCCATCGATCTGCAGTGAAGATACTCCCCATTTACACCCCTGTCCAGAAAGAAAGAATTTGATTTGAGGTAATTGTTGTCCGATGCAGTCGATCGGGCCTCCTATCCAGGCTTTATGGGAGCAATATTATAGCAGGAGTGATTTTGCTGTTGCAGTGGATTGCATCAATATATGCTGGAACTGATGCTTTAGAATCAGGAAAGTGACATTTACTGCAGTAAAGGGACTACGTATTTGGCCCCAAATTTAGCTGGGAGTCAGGAGACATAATTCTATCTTCATCTGGAATCATTTATCCCAGCTCTGGGTCTTGCCAAGATAAATAAGTGCTTCTTCGTACTCACATGCTAATGCTGTTGTGATGAGCAAAGGGTCCATTTATTTTTTAATCATTGTTCAAATTAAGCCGTTCAAATCAGGGCGAAGCCCAAATTCTAGGGACCTGGATATATGTAGTACAGTTCTTTACCTGCTCTCTGCTGCCTAATATGAGGGGGGTACATTTCTTCCTAATTTATATTAAAATTAGATGGAAGACAAAGAAAAAGAGAGAAAGAAAATGCCTGGTCTAAATCTGATCGAGGTTCTGAATCCCAAATCAAAGGAGCAAGGCATCCTCCGTGATAAATGTTTTATGAAGAGCACACACAGCATGGTAATGCCCACAGAAACCTGACAGTTTTCTCTGCTTCCCCTGTCTCTGCTCTACTTTCCCATCCATGCCTCAGGTCACACAATTGAGCCTTGTTGCTCCTGTCCTTGCCTGTGGTCCCTGATTCATCACTTTTCAGACATCACTTCACTGTGTCTGGAAGAAGAGAGCAGGAGAGACACAACTTTCCCTGAATTTCCTCATCTCTGTTTGTACTTCTTCCAATTTACTTGCTGATTTTTTTTCACTTCTTTCCCATGGTGTTTCTTTTCTCACTACTGTTCCAATGTTTAGTGTCACTTGGGTGGAAAATGATTGCACAGTGCATTGGAGAGGAATCCTGGTCCTACTGAAGTGGTTGACCCTGACCTTGACTACCCTAGGCATCCTCTGTATGTATCTGCAAACCTGTGCTTTTGTCATGCTCCATATGTTTCTCCCTGGAGTTGGAAGTTGTGGGTTTAAGGTGCCTCAAGATATCCTCAAGAGTCCAATAGCTGAGATGAATAATCTCCCCATCCCTTGATAGATGGGCCCTGTGATGCATTGTATTTCCTGTTAGAAGTGAGATCCTATTTTCCTGTTGGAGTAAGCCTAACCATAGTCATTATTTTTAATTTTCATCACAGCTAATTAAAAAAGTTGAGGACTCTTCCAATTTTTTTCCCCCTCAGCTACTTACCGCACAGTGTAGCAGAGCAGAGGGAGGACTCTCCACTGCAGTTCTGCCCTTTCCTGAGCTTTGCTTTAACATCCTTTTGCTTTTCTGCATCAGAAAATGATACAAATTGCATGATCTAAGTTGTTCATACACTCATCTGGACCTACTTCTGCCAGTAGACCCGGAAACAAATCTCCAGTCCAAACACACCTTCAGCATGGTGGAGTGTCACAGCCTGACCCCAGTTCCCTCCATGGATTAGATGGGATTGTCACCCAGCCCCAGCCAGATTCACACTGGGGCAGCAGCAGCCAACACAGCCTTCTGGACATACTTTTGCAAGGAAATAAAATTTGAAATTCAGTATATTTACTGCAAATGACAAATGAGAGTATAAAGCTGAGTAGAGAAATTGCCCAGGAAAAAAAAAAGTATCCCCTCGGGAATCAGATCATATTTGAGACTGTAACTGGATCAGACAAGCCACAGCCAGTGAAACTACAGAAATTCATTGTGCACTGAAGAGCTGCGAAACACAGACCTGTGGTGACTCTGCTCAGGCTCTTCTCTGTGCTCTCTCCTTGGCCTTGAGCATGTGCATTGTGCTGTCCTTGGAGTTGGAGTTGGAGCAGTTTTGAAGAGAAGGTAGCATGAGTATGATTGTCCTGAAAGCTGCTGTGCTAGAAATGGCATGTTCTTATGAAAGTGTATTTTCAACACCTGGGCAAGGTCTGGGGCAGCCTGACCAAACGATTTATTGATGGGTCAACATTTCCACAGCCAGCACTGCAGAGCAGAGAATTCTCAGGATACTGAATATTTTATATTCACTTGATGAACTAGATTTTGCATGAATTGTACCCAAAGGATCAACGCAAACCACTCTATGTTAGGTTCTCAGCTCTGCCTTGAGATCTGCTCTGTGAGACATTTCATCTCTCAGCTTCTCAGCTCTATTTTTCCCAAGGCAAGGCATTGATTTTTCCTTTCCTCTGTACTTTGTCTTACCTGCTCAGATTGGTCTGGACTTTTACAGTGTTTCATATGAGTAGTAGCAAAGTGTTGTCCCATGTTCTGTTTCAACCTCAAAAAAAAAAAAAAAGCACAACAAAATCCCAATAATAACTATGGGGGGAGGGGTTTTTTTCAAACTTAGGGGTTGGGATTTTTTAGGTTTTTGCTTGTGTTACTCATTATTCTTCATATGAAATCAGTGCCTTATCTAACAGAGAAGCCACAAAGATTTTCACCTTTAGTTTTGCTGTAACTAATAAAAGCTATTCTATTTAGATTAGCAGTGCTCTTCAGTGATCTGATCATGCAAATACAGTATGAGCTCATGGGCCCATGGGCTGAAGAAGCCTTTGAACTGGGCTATGAGGATGGAGGAATCTGAAAGCAGAAAAGTGGAAGGAAAGCAGTGGTGCTGAGATAGGGGAAAAAAAATTTTGTTCATTCTTTGAATGAAAACCTATGCCAACCTTGAATATTTATTTGCAAGTCAGATGGGATTAGCAGTGTGCAAGCAAAAAGATGAGAAGGTCCTTGCAACCACAATGGAGAGCAAACCCTTAAAGAGGGGGTGACCCAGGAGATAATGCTCATGGAGGATTCCCTGGAAGAGGTTTTTAGAGTCATAGTCAGTGAGAGAGAAAAGTGAACATCATGGAAGGTGGACAAGTGGAGGAAAGAAGCTAGGGGGAGTGAGATGTCAGGTATTCAGGAGGTGGAATAGAGGACATACAATCACTCAGGGACTGCAAATACAGGGAGTGAAATTTTGATTGATAACATAAAACAGCAAAAGGAAACAAATGA
This sequence comes from Acanthisitta chloris, assembly GCF_000695815.1. NCBI lineage: Eukaryota > Metazoa > Chordata > Aves > Passeriformes > Acanthisittidae > Acanthisitta > Acanthisitta chloris. Next base: position 216,181 of record NW_008671146.1, read on the forward strand.
GAACCACAGAGATGCTGGATACAGACTAAAGAACGGTGTTAAAAGGTTTGAGACCATTTTTACCTGAATGGAAAGGGTTGAGTAAGAAGTCTGAAGATAAACATGAACCATCCAAATTCTTCTCCCTGCTTTGGGGCTTGTACACTAGGCTGAATACAGATGGGTTCCCACAACATGCGGGTATTAGTTTTATCTGGAATTTATGAGATTTTCGACTTACTGTCAGAGCACAATTTTCCTGTGCTTTTTATGTTTATTTATTTATTATTTTTTACTTTTTCCCAGAGCTGAATGGGTGCATGAAGGGCACATAAAGGTTTATTGAGTAAAAGCCCTAAATGCTTGCAAACTTTTACTATTCTTCCAGGGCCTATAAATATTTTTCTCAATCCTTCTCTTCAAGGCAATAAAAAATTAGTTTAGAGGTTAGCTGTGGGACACTTGACATGAGTCTGGCTCTAATCTCATTTTGAGGTTAAGGAAAGTAGAACTGAAACAGTCTTAAGACTGCCAGAGTATTGAAATAGATAATAGTATGCTCCTGCCTTTAGCTCATACATATCTGTGGCATAGCAAGGTGCATGGATGGTGAAAAGACCAAGTACCTTTGCACTAAATAGGTGCTGCATGGGCATTGTTGAGGTCTGAATTTGCAGAGGAGCAGTTTTCTCTTTGAAGGGCTTGGTTTGTACCCCAAAACATGGACATACTCTGAACACATCTCATAGATAAAAGCCTCAATAGTGTAGGTTGGTGGGTGTCTGGGACACAGGTGGGGCGTCAGAGGTTCAGGCACTGTGCTTTGCAGGCAGGGAGATTTTTCTGAGTGCAAAACTACACACACACACACACACACACAAATAAAGTTTTATTTAAAAATATAAACAAAATAAAACTAAATAATCCCACAAACAAACAGAAAAAAAAGAAGCATTTTCCCATACTCATTCCACTGACAAGCCACATCTTGCTACTCTGAAAACTGGCAGCTTAAGAAGGTACCTTTCAAGCAAGTTTATCTTAGTCACATTGCTCACAACAGTCTGATTCCCAGATTTCCACCTCTGTCTGACCTCTGGGTATCTCTGCAGTTTGCTATGAGCCTTCAGTTAGTGGTTTGATTTGCTGTGCATCCTTGGGACAAATCTAGGAGATGTTAAGAAAGCAAGTAAGAAAAGCCAGTCTGTGGCCCAGAGGTTCAGATCCATTGCACAAGGCCCTTTGCTTCCGAGTGAGGGATTTATGTGACGGATATCAATGTGGCATCTCGTAACCACTCCGCATGTAGCTGTGCTAATTCCCTGTCAGGATAAAGCAAATGAATTAATGCATGTTGACTTACGACTATGTAAAAGATGTTCCTGGTCCAACAGCAGACGCCCTTTTCCCCTCCCTTCTGAGCCTTTCCCTTCTTGGCTTACAGCCTTAACCTGGAGGAATCATAGAATCACAGCATGGTTTGGGTTGAAAGGGACATTAAAGATCATCTCATTCCAACCCCCTGCTATGGGCAGGGATGCTGTTCACCAGACCAGGGTGCTCCAAGCCCCATCCAACCTGGCCTTGAACACTTCCAGGGATGGGGCAGCCACAGCTTCTCTGGGCAACCTGTTCCAATTCCTTGGCACCCTCACAGGAATTGTCCTTTCTGGCTGGTGGCTGAGCAGTAATATCAGAGATCTGGCAGGTGTCAGAGTGTCTGCCACCACCCACAGGGCCAGGAGGCTTCACTCAGGTGCTCCAAGAGAAAGGGCTACACTTGGGACAAGGATTGGCTTGTTGGGAGTGAGTTCGGGCTCTCCTGGTGTGTAAGTCAGCAAGTCCAACACCCACGCAGGAAGCCAAGCTCCTCAGCAGAGCAGCCTGAGAAACTCAGCAGTTTTGGTTTGTGAGGAGACATAGGAAAATATTTGTGGTGTCAGTTTTCCTGGACAATTCCACCTTGGGAAAATTGAAGGCAAGCACTAACTTTCCTGTTCCGGAGTAGTTGTTGCTAGAATATCTGAAGCTTCTTGTTTTATCAGCTTTTCACAAAAATACCCTGAAAACAGGAGAATGTCATGGGAATGCTCCTGAGGCCCCTCAGCCTGGTGGTGGTAGGAGTCTTGCAATAACACATTCATTCATTTAAAAGATTGTTTTGGAGGTAAACCCACTTCCTATGTAGATGCCTTCACTGAGGCAAAAAGAGGAGAAAAGGGTCTATTTCACAGGGTTTTTCTTAATATAAGAAAACCCATTTTTAGTTAGAATAACTCCAGTTATCTTTGAGTACCAGGCATCCCTCTAGGAAAGCTGATATAAACATACATAGCTGTTAAAGATTTAATGAGATCCCACCACTATGTGTTGTGCATTTATCTAATGAGATCACGTAGGTTCTCCTCTCAGCACCTCCTCCTCTACTGAAATCAGGCACCTTCTCCACTCCAACTAGGCCCCCAGATTAATATTGCCTTGACGTAATTGTTCATTCAACACGACTGCTAATTTGTCAGTGGAGCTATCCCAGGGTCTTGCTCCAAGAGATATGAAAACAATAACCTTGTGACCAAGAGACAGGCCTGATGTTTTCACTGCTAAACTGTTGAAAGGGTGTTTTATGTGAAGGAGAAGGGAATGAGTCATCAAGCAAAGGGGTACAGGGTTAGAACTTCTGAAAAGAAAGAAAAGAGTATAAAAACACCCAAGTTATCCTTCCCTAATACAAATCAGAACATTGATAGGCAAGAAAAAAAGCAAATATATACAAAGTGAACCAGAGGAATGCACCAATCTGCAAATCAAACAGATTCTGGGCATGGTTATTAAAAGTTTGTTCATTCACAAACACACGTGTGCACACTTTGTCTTGCACACACATATGCATCACTAAAGCACTGATGTGCACCTTCCAAATAATGACTTCTAATAACAAAAATGTACCCCATTCCAGTAATGACAACTGCAGCACAATCCAAATCAACTGCTGGTAAAAAACAAAAATCATATTTCAAAGAAGCACTGAAGATTAGCCTGTGGCTTTCACTAAACTGCGTCTCTCTGATTCCTGCAAAAAAAATTAGTGCAGCCTGGCCTCTGAACTCAGCCCTACAAGCCTTGGTTCCTTGAAACAGCACCCTCACTGTCTGTCAGGTTTTCAAAGCTACACATATCCTGCACAATATAAAATATTCTCTTCTTTCTCTGCCCCATTTGTCTGTGGCACATCTGTATGCCCTGTCTCCTTATTTTTTATAAAAGCCCTCAGAGCCTTTTGTGTATGTATTCTTTTCAACATCTGCAAAAGAAATCATTTCTCTTAGAAACAGTGTAAGGGTCGGGGAATACACACAATAGCTGGAAATACTGTTTAAGGCCCAGAGGGGAGAACTTTTTTTCTGCTATGAAAAAGTGCTTTTGCAATGCAATGCAATATTCAAACTCAACCCCCTTTCCTTCTACCCCTGCCCCCACCCCCAAGAAAAAAAATCACAAGGTAGAACAGGCTCATCTAAAGCAAAATATACTTGAGAGAACAGATGTGGCAAAACAAAACCCATAGCTTTCCATGAAGAGCTGCCAAAAATAACATTGGCTCGGCAGGCATGTGATCTTCAGAGGAGTTTGCTACTTGAATGAGTCAGAATGGTGATTCCATTTTTACCTCTTCAGTGAACAGGAAACACATTCTCCTTGAGCACCAAATTCTCCTGCAGTGGCCCACTTACACTGGATTATATCAGTCAGCTTTGCAGGTGCTGAGACAAAGTGGAAAGTGTGTAATGGTTTCCTCTAGTTTGAGAAGTTGAGCCTAATTGAGGCAAAACCCAAAAGGTCATCTAGAAGTGCATGTAAAAGTGGATACCTGTGTATACATATATGAAATGAGGAGCTATAAGAGGAAGGGTGAAGTAATTTAAAATATCCTGTTCCATAAAGAAAGAATTGGCCAGAAAACACATTTTATTCTAGAATGCAAAGCTTGCAAACTTCGTGAAAAAAGTCTATGATGTGTCTGATCTTACCAATCCAGCACATGTCCTTTGGCTCTTTGTTCTTGACTGAAAATGCTTTGGTTTAATTTTTTCAGAGAAATGGCCTCAGAAAGTTTCAGGTCAAAGGTTGGGACTTTCAGAAACTTCTGTGTTCTTGTTGCTCACGTTTTGTAGAGGGGAAGCAAAATCTGTTTTGATTTCTATGTCTCAGGAGAAGTTTGCAGAACTTCTCTTTGAGTGTGCCATCCTTTGTGCTGTAGAGGTAGAAAATGTGGAACTGAAGTTGATAAGAAGGATAAATAAAGTCTTTGCAGTTTCTTTTTCT
>NW_008671147.1:0-873 GCF_000695815.1 Acanthisitta chloris
AAAGCAAAATACTTTGGAAGACTACTAAATACAGATATCAGTCTCAAGCTTCAGCTAACTTTAGTTTTTTAATTTCTTCTATTCAGAAATACTTTGAAGTACTTATTATCTTCCCAAGTTGCTTGTTTACTACTGTCTGGGCTGGACAGGAATTTATTCAAATCATGCAAGAAAAAGCAAATATTTTAATGTCCTTAGTTTTTGCTAAGGAAAAAATAGTTGATAAACGTATTTCATAGAATCATAAAATCATAGAATGGCTTGGGTTGGAAGGGACCTTAAAGATCATCTAGTTCCAACCCCCCTGCCATGAGGGTTGGAAGCACTAGACCAGATTGCTCAAAGCCCCATCCAACATGGCTTTAAACACTACCAGGGATGGGGCATACGCAACTTCTCTGGGCAACCCGAGATGGGGCATACGCAACTTCTCTGGGCAACCCGTTCCAGTGCTGCATCACCCTCACAGTAAATAATTTCTTCCCAATATCTAATCTAAATCTACTCTCTTTCAGTTTGAAGCCATTCCCCCTTGTCCTGTCACTGCATGCTCTTGTAAAAAGTCCCTCTCCATCTTTCTTGTAGGCTCCCTTCAGGTACTGGAAAGCCGCCCCGAAGCCTTCTCTTTAGTGCTAATATGCCTTAGTTCACAGGCTCAGCAAGTGACAAGCAATATTTCAAAGCATCCTAAGACTTAATCCATGATCGTCTAGACTAGGAGTCCAATGTATGCACTATTTTATATGCAAGTTATTGGACTGATGTACCACCACCTAGTGGAGATGCTAGCGTAGAAAACACATAATCACTGAATGATTATATGGGTGCTTTTATTGAAGAGCTCTGGGAGTCAGGGTACAGACCCAAATCTGA
>NW_008671147.1:961-1191 GCF_000695815.1 Acanthisitta chloris
ATCTTACATAACCATGGTATAATCATATGTTAATTATTCCTTTGCTATTGTTCTATTGATTTCATCCAAGCATGATTCGAGTTCCCTTTCATTATTGTTATATTTTACCCAAGCATGAGTTCGAGCTCCCTTCCAGTATTGTTGTATTTCACTGTATTCCCCTTTTTCCATAATGGTTGTATAATATCTGTTATTTAGGGGGTACGTACAGGTAGGTACCCAGGTGTACG
>NW_008671147.1:1272-2224 GCF_000695815.1 Acanthisitta chloris
CCTTGCCACTAAGGCCTACTTTAGCTACCATGATTTTAGAAACATTTTATCCCATGTTATCAGAGATACAGAAGGTACTGCAATTTCATTTGGCAATCATGATGATACATATACCATCGTGACTATCAGGAAAATTTCTTCATTGTCATACTATGTGTCAAAGCTGCTGATATTGTGTATTTTGTCAAGTAGTGAACTTGCTGTCAAAACACACCTCGAAGTGTATCCCTGGAGGACCAATTCAGTAGCAAAGACCAAAAGAGCCAGATAACTAGCTCCCTAATAAACTGAAACAACAGCAAAGTTGGTCAGACTAAACTTGTCTGCTACAGGGGAGCACCTATTTAACCACTAAGCAAGTTTGCAGAGCACAGCTAAGAGACTTGGCAGCTGGCACAGCAGGGGGCACAAAGGGGGCCCGGAAAGTGCTCCAGAGAGAGTACAGGGACTGCTTAAAGCTGTGTGACAATGTCAGTGACGTGCCACAGGACTCAGTCCCTAGCACTGGGTGGAGCAAGTAGCCCTGGTATAGCAGAGAGCTTGACTCAGACACAGAGCCCTGGAGGGAGGATGCAGCTGCCCAGGTCTGGGGCTGCAGGGAGTGCCTGGGGCTTCTCCCTGGGAGTGGGGGTGATGGTGGCATCACCTGTGAGGCACTGAGTCAGCAGATGAAGGAGCTATGGGAGGAGGGGAGCAGGCTGTGTAGCATTGAGGAGGATGAGCAGGAGATGGAGCGGGTCTTTGCAGAAACTCTATAGAGGCGAGAGCCTGAGCCACATGATGCAAGGAATGAATTTTCTTGTCCATTGCAAGAGAGTTGGATGGTGAGAAACAAAGCCAAAAATTCAAGCAACATCTTTCCCTGACCCCACCCAGGCTGAACTTCACTTCCGACTCCTCTACACCCACCTCCCCACCTCCCTGAGCAGTGCAGGGATATGGAGATTTGGGG
>NW_008671147.1:2318-4445 GCF_000695815.1 Acanthisitta chloris
CAGGCTGCATGGAAATACCTGATTCACTGTGGTCTCTTCCATGGGCTGCAGTGGAATATCTGCTCTGGCACCTGGAACACCTCCTCCCCCTCCTTCTCTGCCCTCGGTGTTCACAGGGATGTTTCTCACACTTTTTTCCTCACTCCTCTCTGACATGTGGTGTTTTGCTCTTTCTTGAATATGCTTTTGTAGAGGTGCCACCAGCTTCACTGATTGGCTCAGCTCTGTCCTGCAGTGGGTTCGTTGTGGAGCCGTCTGGAACCGTCTGTGTCTGGCACAGGGCAGCCTCTGGTCTTTTCTCACAGAAGCCACCCCTGCAGTCCCACTCCTGGCTACCAAAACCTTGCCCTGGTACATCTAGTAAAACTATGCATTAGCACCAGGAGGGAACACTGGGACAACTGTAGTTGGAGTCTCCCTTCTGCGGGGTACTCATCTGCTGACCAGACATAGGATCATAGAATAATTCAGGTTGGAAGGGACCTCAAAAGGGCCCTAGTCTAACATCCTGCTCAAAGCAGGGTCAATGCTGCATTCAGGCCAGGTTGCTCAGGGTTTCATCCAGTCAGGTCTTGAAAACATCCAGAACCAGAGATTGCATAACCCCTCTGGGCAGCCTTCTCTACTGCTTGACTGACTTGGTTGTGAAAAAGTCTTCTCCTTATGATAAAATGGGATAAAATGTTTCTAAAATCATGGTAGTTAAAGTAGGCCTTCGTGGCAAGGCAGCTAGAATAGGCCTTAATGACAAGATCATTATCTTAGCAGAACGATGTGTACCTGTGCACGTACACCTGGGTACCTACCTGTACGTACCCACCTGCATAATAGATAATTATACAACAATAACGGAAGGGGGGCTCGAACTCATGCTTGGGTGAAATATAACAATGATGAAAGGGAGCTCGAATCATGCTTGGATGAAATCAATAGAACAATAGCAAAGGAATGATTAACATATGACATTACCATGGTTATGTAAGAGAAGAGTATAAAAATGTCTCCATCTCAGATCCATGTCGGAGTCAGATTTGGGTCTGTACTCTGACTCCCAGAGCTCTTCAATAAAAGCACCCATAGAATCATTCAGTGATTATGTGTTTTCTATGCTAACAGTACAACAAGATAAAAATTAGCAGTTATTCTGTATCACATATTCAGTCAGAGCCTCTCTTGTTTCAGCTTATGCCCATTGCCTCTCATCCTCCCACCATGCACCACCATGAAGAGCCTGGTTCTGTCTTCTCATAGGAAAGGACCTGTCACAGGAAGTTTGTTGCCTGCTGGAGGTCCAGATACAGGATACTACAGAGAGGCTGCCAAGGCTCGTCCAGTCCTTTGACCTATTACCCCTTACTGTTCATTTGTGTGGATGCTGCTAGCACTGCAAAAAAGAGACTGACCTAGAGCAAATTGCAAGTGACAACAGAGGTCTGGGAACAAGGGTGAAGGACATGGGAGCCCAGGTGTGCTTCTCAGTAGTGCATGTGAAGGGAAAAGGCTCCAGAAGGAGCAGATGCATCCTATAGGTCAACACCTGGCTGCACAGCTAGTGACCATGGGATCCGAATTGATTGATGAGGACTGCTGAGAAGGAACAAGAACCACCTGACAAAGTGGGGCACCTTTGCCAACTTGGGGAGAAGGACTTTGAACTAGGTCTGACAGGTCATGATGACCAAAGTTTGAAGAGAAATAAAGGAACAGAGACATGGAGAAAGTACCCAGAGGACAGGTAGGCCCTCACTTTCCCTGTGAAAGCAGCACAAGTAGGAACCCATCTCAAGTGCCTATACATAAAAGTATGCAGCATGGAGGGAGGACACACATGACAAAACCAAGAGAAGTCAATATTCTGGGCACAGTAGCAGGGCTCTGTTCTCATTGGGGTTATAGAGAAGCAGGGAAGAGGTCACATAAATGAAGTGCTCTTCAGAAAGGACAGGCTGGACAATAGGCAGGGAGAGGTTGTGCTCTGTGCAAAGGAGTAGCTCAAACACACACAGCTTTGCCTTGGAGTGGGGGAGGAGCCGGTCAAGAGAATGGGAGTACAAATCAGACAACAGACCAACACAGGTGATAACTGGGTGTACCGGTTTGGGCTGGGATAGAGTTAAATTTCTTCAT
>NW_008671147.1:4486-9101 GCF_000695815.1 Acanthisitta chloris
AACACAGGGATGTGTTAGTTATTGCTGAGCAGTGCTTACACAGAGTCAAGGCCTTTTCTGCTTCTCACAACTGCCCTGCCAGCGAGTAGGCTGGGGGTGCACAAGAAGTTGGGAGGGGACTGTGCTGGTTTTAGCCAGGATGGAGTTAATTTTCTCAGTAGCTAGTGTAGTGCAGTGTTTGGATTCAGAGTGATAATACTGTTGATAGCACACTGATGTTTTGGTTTTGCTAAGTTGTGTTTATCCTAAATCAAGGACATTTTCTTTCTTGTGTGTTATGCTCTGCCAGTGAGAAGGTACACAAGAAACTGGGAGGGAGCATAGCCGGGACAGGTGACCTGAACTAGCCAAAGGGATATTCCCACTGGGTGGGGAGCAAGCGAGCAGCTGTGTGGTGCTTAGTTGCCAGCCAGGGTTAAACCACGACACTGGGGAGATGTCTGCTATAGACCACCTGATCAAGAGGAAGTAGAGGAAGCCTTCTTTATGCAACTGGAAAAGATCCACATGATCACAGGCCCTGGTATTCATGAGGGACTTTGACCACACCAATATCTGATGGAGAGGCAACATGAAAGGACAAAATACGATCCAGGACGTTTTTGGAGTGTGTTGAATACAAGCTCTTGATGGAGATAGTGAGCCAACTAGGGGAAGATGTTGGACTTGTCACTCACAAAGAAAGAACAGGTTGGGGACATAAAAGTCAATGGCACCCTTGGCTACAGCCACGATGAGGATGAAGAATCTGAAAGAAGTGAGCAAGACACATAGCAAAATTACAACTCTGGAATTCAGGAGAGCAGATTTTGGCTTGTTAAAGGACCTGCTTGGCAGGATACTATGAGAGACTGTCCTGAAAGGCAAAGAGCTCAGGAGGGCTGATTGATCCTCAAAAAGACAACCTCCTCAAAGCACAAGAATAATCCACTCAGACATGCAGGAAGTCGAGCAAGCACGGCAGAAGGTCAGCGTAGATGAACACGGGATTCCTGACTTAGCTAAAAGACAAAAAGGTAGTACACAGCAGGTGGGAGTTGGGAATGGCTACCCAGGAGGAATATGGAGACGCATGCAAGGATTTAGTTAGGAAAGCCAAAGCTGGAGTTGGAACTGGCAAGAAATGTAAATGGCAGCAAGAAGGGCTATTGTAAGTACAGCATCAGCAAAAGAAAGGCTAAGGAAAACATGTGCCCACCGCTCACCAGAGCATGGAATCTAATAGCTAAGGATATCAAAAAGACTAAGGAACTCAGTGCCTTCCTTGCCTCAGGTTTTTACAGGTAAGGTTGGCCCTCAGGTCTCCCAGATTCCTGAACCTAGTGGCAGACTCTGGGGCAAGGAAGTACTACTCACTCTAGAGGATGACTGAGTTAGGGAGCACTTCAGCCAACTGGATATACACGAGTCCATGGAACCGGACAAGATGACCCTGAGGATTCCTGATGACTGGAAAGAGGCAAACATCACACCTATCTTCAAGAAGGAGAATCCAAGGAGATAAAGCCTGGTAAAACTCACCTCAGTGAAGCAGAGCTGCTTCCTATGCAGTCAGCCTCCAGCCTGTACTGTTGCATGGGGTTATTCCAGCCCATGTGCAGGACTTGGCATTTATTTTTGCTGAACTTCATGAGGTTCCTATCAACCCATTTCTCCAGCCTGTCCAGATCCCTCTGAAAGTTAGCCCTGCCCTCCAGCACATTGACTGCCCCCCCCAATTTTGGTGTCATCTGCAGATTTCCCAAGAGTGCACTTTGTCCCCTCATCCAGGTTGTTAATGAAGACATTAAACAGTATTGGTTCTAGTACTGATCCCTGAGGGACCCCACTAGTTACTGGGCCCCAGCTGGACTTCTCACCACCGATCACAACTCTTTGAGCCCTTGCATGCCATCTGATCCCATGGGCTTGTGTATGTCCAAGTAGGTTAAGTGATTCCTAGCTCTTTCTTCCTCTACTGTGGCTACTGCTCCACTCCTCCAGACTCTGCTAGGATGCTGGGGGACCTGGGAGGCCTGAGGGAAGACCTTACCAGTGATAACTGAGGCAAAAAAGGCATCAAGTACCTCAGCTTTTTCCCTATAGCTTGTCACAAGTTCCCCTGCCCCAACAATGAGCTCATGCTCTCCCTAGTCTTCATTTTGCTACTGATGTACTTAGAGAAGCCTTTCTTGTTGTTCTTCACCTCCCTTGCTAGGTTCAACTCCAGCTAAGCTTTGGCTTTCCTGACTGCATTTCTACCTGCGCACGCAGTGTCTTTATATTCCTCCCAAGTAGCATGCTCCTGCTTCTACCTCCTGTGTACTTCCTTTTCTGTGTCTGAGCGTAGTCAGGAGCTCTCTGTTCATCCATGCTGGACTTCTGCCACACTTGCTCAACTTCCTGTACACTGCAAATGGACCATTCTTGTGCTCTGAGGAGTTTGTCCTTGAAGATCAATCTACTCTCCTGGGCACCCTTGCCCTCCAGGACAGTTTCCCATGGTATCCTGCCAAGCTGGTCTCTGAACAGGCCAAACCCTGCTCTTCTGAAGTCCAGGGTTATAATTCCGCTGTTTATCTTGATCATGCCTCTCAGGATCTTAAACTCCACAGTCTCACGGTCACTGCAGCCAAGGCTGTCCTCGACCTTCACACCATCAACCAGTTCTTGATAAGGACATAGAATGTTGTTCTTCCTTGTTTGTGAGTAGCAGGTCCAACAGTGCATTTTCACTAGTCAGTTCACCGATCACCCGCATCAAGAAATAGTCTTCTATATGTTCCAGAAGTCTCCTGGATTGCTTGCACCCTGCTGTATTGTCCTTCCAGCAGATACTGGAGTGGTTAAATGAGTACCAGGGCCTGTGACTGTGAAGCTTTCTCCAGCTGCCTAAAAAAGGCTTCATCTACCTCTTCTTCTTGATCAGGAGATCTGTAGCAGACACCTAGTACAGCATCACCTGTGATGGTCTGTCTTTTAAGCTTTACCCACAAGCTTTCAACCGCTTTGTCACCCATCCTAAGGTAAAGCTCCATGCATTCAAGCCACTCCTCTGTGTAGAGCTTAATCCTTCCTCCTCGCCTATCCACCCTATCTTTCCTGAAGAGTCTTTATCCCTCCATTGGAGCATTCCAATCGGGAGAGCTAGCCCACCATGCCACCATAATCCCAATGAGATGATAACTCTGCAACTATGTACGGACTTCTATTCCTCCTGCTTGTTCCCCATGCTATGTGCATTTTTGTTCAGGCATTTGAGATGGGCCCTGAGTTATGCTGCTGTGACAGGGCAAGTATGAGAGCCTCTCCTTTCATGCTGTCCCCCAGATATGTTTGTTCTGCCCCTTGTGCCTTCCTTTCTCTTCAGGTTATGGTAACCTTCCCCTGGCATACCTACTTCAAAGCCCACCTCACTCAGTTAGTGAGCCTGTTTGCTAAAACACTCTTGCCCCACTTTGTCAGATGTATCCCATCTTTGCTCAGTAGCCCTTGCTGCTCAAAAAGGGTCCCATGGCCATAGGAGCCAAAGCCCTGCCTGTGACACCAGCCACACAGCCAGGTCTTGACCCACCTGAGCCTTTCCTTCTCACTGACAATATTGAGGACAATACCACCTGGGTCCCCATGCCCTTTACCCTCATCCCCAGAGGTTTGTAGTCACTTGTGAAATACTCCAGGCTACCCCATGTGGAAGTGCAGGAAGTCTGAGGGCCAGACAAGCCTTGGCAATCCCTCTGCAACATCACAGATCCTGACCCCTGGAAAGCACAACCTCCAGAGACATCAGCTTGGGTCAGCAGATAGGTGTCTCTGTCCCCCAAGGGAGGGGGTCTCCAATGACTGTCACTTTCCTTTTTCCCTTTGTGCAGACACAATGTTTGGGCTCAGCTGGCTCTGATGCTTACCCTGAAGGGTCTTGTTTGTCCTCACCGGTGCCCAGGGCACTATACCCAGGGCAGTTGCAGGTCTGCAGGTGGAGCAGGAGCCTTTCTTCCATTTGCCATAAGTCACAAGCAAATTGATTGACAAGAAATCACCCTGTCAATCTCCTCATAGTCCTCTCTGATGATGTGCAGCCTGCTCACTTCTTCCTGCATCTCCTTCACTCTGGTGACTCAGCACCTTGACCAGAGCACATCTCTCACAGGAGATGCCACCACTGCCCCCAGTCCCACAGAGAGGCCCCAGGCACTTTCTGCAGCCAGAGACATGGGAAGTGCCACCCTCCCACCCCACCCCAGCTGTTTGGATCAAGGCCTTCAGTATGCCAAGGGCATTATTGCCAGTCAGTGCTGGGGAGTGTGCCCTGCTTCACGTTGAGACCATCGCTTCACAATCTCCAAGCAGCCCCATGCAGTCCTCAGCATAAGTGCCTTTCCCCTCTGCACCACAGTTGTGTTAATAACTGCTGCAACAACTACCATGTCATTGTCTGCTGCTCTCTGTGAGCCGGATCCTACCTAATCAGGAGTCAGCCTTTCTGTGTGCAAACTGCTGTGCAAACAGCTGTGCAAACTGAGAGCAACCCCTGCAGCATCCCGGGTGCCCTGCACCACAAACTGCCCCTGCTAGTGGCCGCACCTCTGCTTGCAGTGCTCTGGGCTGCTGCACTCCTGGCTGCTGTGCTCCCTAA
>NW_008671147.1:9125-15850 GCF_000695815.1 Acanthisitta chloris
TTGCATGCTTTGTAGAGGCTAGGAATTTCAGTGTGTTTGGAAGATGTCAGCTTTTTCTTGTATTTGTCGATGCACAGTATACTGAAAGAGTGATGACAGATGCACCAGGTGCAGCTGTTTATTGGTAGTGCATCAATCAAAATATGTTAATCAGGCCCTAGGTTTTAGAAGCATGTTAAACAGGAAAAAAAGGAAGTGAATTTTACTAAGGTAACCTGTTTTCTAAATTACTGGAGTTAGAAGAGCTAGCGGAATGCAAAAAAAATGTTATTCCTGCTCTAAAGCAAGTTATTTTTGCTTTAGTACATATTCTAATAGCCCTTTAGATAGTCATTAATGACATATGAAATGCAGCTTGACTAATTATTTGCCTGTCAACTTCGTAAATGTAAATTATGTACTGACAACAAATGTTCTTAAAAACATTATTTAAGATTGTTTAACAAATTTATATCTTTTAGTTTAATGCATTGCCTAGGCACCCTCATTTAGGGGAGTTGTCTTTGAGCAAAGCTTTTCTCAGTCTGCTATACTGGAGATATATATATAGGTTGTTGGATTGAATGTCCTATCAAGCTGATCGGGGGACTTGCTGTTCACCCATTTCACAAAGCTTCATTTCAGAGACGAATTGCAGTACTTATTTTAATGAAAATTGCCAGGTTCTTAGGTTGAACACTTGCCAGGTTCTTAGGTTGAACACTTAATTTGTCTGAGGGATTATCTGTGACTCATTTCAATAATGCTTTCATGATTTCTGGTGATGTAGAAGGTGACTACTGGGAAGAACTTTTTATAAGTAATACTGTGTTCAGTAAGGATTTAAAACATCTATTGTATTAATTTCCTTAGAATGTGCACAGATTGTCCTTGTCTGTTCATATATAGACCTGGGGCTATATCCTGAATTTTCTGTATCTGACATTTCTTTATTACAGCTTGGAAAGATGGAACAGACCAGAAAGTGTTATCTGAATTGCAGAGGGAAGGGTATGCTGGAGAAAGTGGTACTACATTGTGGATATAGCTGCTTCCTTGCAGTAGCTGGCTATGAGAATGTAGCCTTACTGGTTATGAGCCCCTTGTAACATTAGTGCAGTGTGTGTACTTCAAGAAACCGCAACTTCTTGTAGCTTTTGTCTCCTTCTGTAACAAAGTAGAGCCCCTCAAGTACTGATTGTCTTCCAAGTTATGTTATTCTTTTAACTCTTAATGAAGCAATAATGCTGGGTAGGGATATCCAAATAAGTTACTGCTAAGTCATGTAGTGTAAGAACTTGAGCATGTTGGTTACTTTTTGGTAATTCTCTTTTTTTTGTCCTCAAATATGGGCACCGTTGCAGATGAATTGACTTGCTCTTGAGTTTGCACATTTGCCAATATTCTAGGAACTTGTTTTTTTGCTCATACCAGAAGCAGAAAGTTTTGCCCTGAGTATCATTACTGCTGAATACCAGACAGTGCTTTATACCTTTCAAATCGTTAAGAGAAGCATGCTTGAAGCAGCCTCCTCTCTGGTGTTCTAGTTGCAGACTTGAATGTGGCATTACTAGCCATAGAATAGTCCATAGCCATAGAATATACCTGTAAAGAGGACTGATAAAAAAAATTACTTGGGCAGAGAATAGAACACTAATTCATTGTAAAATAATATCTTTAAATAACTCTGTCACAATTGCCTTAAGAATCTGCTAATCATTGAGTTACTGTTATTTAAAGGTGGATGTACCATGTGAAGGAATGGATGATTCTGTGTATGGTGGTGGATGCATGTGTTTCCCCATTCTCCTGCATTACCCACCAAGTACACCCGGGTCCTTGAGCAAAGACAATCCCACAAATGGGGTTTCCTTTTCCCAAGGGAGGAGCAATCCACACTGCCTTTCCCAGCCACTTCCCTATGTGCACTATGGGGACCTTATCTCCTCCCACATTATGTAGGGGCTGTGTTTGGGCAGGACCGGGTCAATTATCAGATCCTCTGGTGTTAACCAGCCAAGTGGCTTCTGCTAATTTTACATCCCAGTGCTTCTATTTCCCAGCGCCCAGCGCTTTCAGCATAGTCTTTAACAGTCCATTGTATCATTCAAACTTTCTGGAGGTTTGTGAGTGATAGGGGATGTGATACATAGGAGTCTATGAGGTTGTGTTGGAAATGAGTCCCATTGTCTGACTCAATTGTTTCTGGGATGTCCTGTTGCCACAGAACTGGCCTTTCAAGGCCCAGGATGGTGTTTCAAGTGGTGACAGGGTTCACAGGATATGTTTCTAGCCACCCAGTAGTTGCATGCAGCGCTTGCCTTGGCAAGTTTGTGACAGTATAGTCGATATACCAGGCCTTGCCATATCAATATCCCAGCCACCACCCACTATTCTAGGGACACTTTACTCGTGTGGCTTGCTTCATTGTGGTGTGTGTTTTGCATTCATGGGTGACCTGTGTGATGGCCTCAATAGTCAGGTCCACATCTTGATCACGAGCATCTCTCCCTAGATGTCCTGATGTGTCATGGGCCCTCCAAGCTATGAATAGATCACCCTTACTTTCCCAGTTCAAGTCCACCTGAGCCACTCCAATTCTGTCAGCCTGGTCTACCTGCTTGTTGTTTTGATGTTCTTCAGTGGCATGGTTCTTGGTCATGTGAGCATCTATGTGATGTGCCTTTACAGCAAGTTTCTCTACCCGGGCAGGAATGTCTTGCCAAAATACAGCAGCCCAGATGGGTTTACCTCCACATGGCCGGTTGATCTGTTTCCATTGCTGTAGCCACCCCCACAGGGCATTTGCCACCATCCATGAATCTGTATAGAGTACTGGCCACTTTTCTCATTCAGCAATCTGTAGGGCCAGCTGGATGGCTTTCACTTCTGCAAACTGACTCAACTTGCCTTCTCCTTTGATGGCATCAATGACTTGTTGTGTCATTGCTCTCCACTTCTGATGGTTTCCTACAACACAACAGGATCTGTTGGTAAACAGAACATATTGCCTTTCACCTTCTGATAACTCATTATATGTTGGCACCTCTTGAGCATGAGCCACTTCCTCAGGCAATGCTCCAAAATCTCTGCCTTCTGGCCTGTCCACAACCTCTTCCAGGATTCCTGGGCTGTTGAGGCTCCCCATTCGAGCTCATCAATGTATTGCAGGTACTCTGGGGCTTCACCCTGTTCTGGTGTAGTCTGGATCAGTCCATGACAAATGGTAGGGCTGTGCTTCCACCCCTGGGGCACTTGATTCCAGGTGTACTGGACACTCCTCCATGTGAAAGCAAACTGTAGCCTGAATTCTGCTGCCAAAGGGATCGAGAAAAACACATTGACAGTATCAGTTGTGGCATATGACTTGACTACCTTCAATTCCAGTTCATAGAAGAGTTCTAGTGTGTCCCTCAATGTCAGTGTGACTTTGTTCAGGCCACGATAGTCCAGTGTTAACCTGCACCTTCTGTCAGAGTTTTGCACTGGCCATATGGGACTACTGAAGGGTGCGCAAGTCTTTCTGGTCACCCCTTTGCTCTCCAGTTGACAAATCAACTCACGGATGGGAAATAGGGAGTCTTGAATGATGCAATATTGCTGCCAGTGCACCGTCATAGTAGCAATCAGCATCTGCTGTTCTTTGACTCACAGCCACCCCACAACAGAGGGATCCTCCGAACATCTGGGCAAGGTAGACAGCTGTTTAGTCTTCTCTGTATCCGCAGCAGCTACAACAAAGGCCCACTGGTATCCTTTTGTGTCCTTGATGTACCCTCTCCTAAGGTAGCTTATGCCAAGGATGCACAGAGCCCCTGGGCTGGTCACAATGGGGTACTTTGGCCACTTGTTCTCTTAGGCTCACCTCAGCCTTCAACAGAGACAACAATTGGGATCCCCCTGTCAGTCCAGAAATCCAGATGTGTTCTGCTCCCTTTTACCCCAATGGCATTGGGGTACACCATGCACTAATGTCCACCCAGAGCCTTATACTCCCTGGGGTCTGATGTGCCAAGCCACAGAACCCATATGGTCCAGTACACTCAGTCATCCCTTTCCACTGCCTGGCTGAAGGCAGGGACCTTCTATTCCTCGTTGGAGTATTCACTATCTGACCCCTGCAACATCAGACCAGAAGTCCTTTCACCAAAATCAAGAGGAGAGGTGCTCTCAGTCCTTCTGCATCTGAGGGATTGCTGGTTGCCAATTGCCTTCTACCGTCTCAATGGCACCTGGAACAAAGCCTTCTTGGATGACCTCTTCTTAACAGCTGTCCTCCTTTGCAAGTCACGTATGTGGGCTTCTAGCTTTGAGGTGGGCTCACCATCCCACTTCCTCATGTCCTCACTCTGGTCACACAAGATGATCCTGGGGCTCCCTTTCCCTCTGGCTGGGAGAGACTGGCTCTGTGGGGTGCCCCAAGATGCTGGCCCACAGGGATGAGAGATTCTCTTTGAAATACTGGAGCCAGTGGGACAGTCTCTCCACAGTTGGTAGATTGACGCCTGGCCAGTCCATCATTGACAGGGTGTCGGAGTACAACACTGGTGCATTCTGGACAAACCTCCTCCACATGGCCCGTGTACACTGGATGTCATCCAGATCTTTGGAGACCTGATTCCTGTCCGGGTCACTGTAGATGACTTTCACAATCGTTAATTCTCTCAGATATTGGATGCCCTCCTCAGTAATGGTCCACTTCCTCAGTAATTTACAAGATCATCCTTGAGGGGATATCTCACCTTCACACTCAACAGGAGCCACCTCCAGAGACTGAGAATTGTTGCCTCTCTTCTGATTTCTTTGTCAATTTGCCCATCCCTAGCTAAGGATACCAGCTGCTGGGCTTCCTTACCCTCTAATTCCTGACTGTTGGCCCCCAATATCCCTGCATCAGAGCAATCAGGCAGCAATTTGCTTGCCTGGCTGAAGGCCATAATCTTTCCACAGATCTTGAAGTTTGCTTACTCAGAGTTAGGGCCCATGTGGTTTCTGCCTCTTGGATGAAGTCTGTGACTTCCTCCTCCTGATTCTTTGTCAAAGAACCAGCTTCCTGATCAGACACTTCCTTGTCCTTCTCCTCCCTTACTAATCAATGGTATGGACCTGTCAGCCTGCACATCCAGTGTTTCTTTTTGACTACTGGAGCGATTACAGTAGTTGGGGTTTGGGTCCTCTCCTCACCCACTGTGTCCTCAGATGTAGAGGCCCTCCTTCCTGTGCTCTTCTGATGGTGCTTAACAGAGGCTTAATAAGCACAGGTCATGCCCCAACACAGTGCTAGGAGCTGCTGGGACTCATTGGGGTAGGCAAGGCACCCGTCTGCCAAGTAGCACACCAATTCAATGGGGTTACATGCCTGTCCAGGCATAAAATCCCAGGCTATCAGAGGTGATAACCACCTTAGGCATCTGCCTAAATCCTCCCACACATCCTACCACTCAGGAATCGACTGCCTCAGGACATGTCAACCTCCATTGCAAGGGGGGGTTTGGACTAGATGGCCTTTAAAGGTCCCTTCCTATCCAAACTATTCCATGTTTCTCTGTGGCCTCACTGACAAGCTGTTTCCTCTTATGCCAGGATGAAACCAGGTCCCACATACTCGACAAAATGTGTTTGTTAGATAACAGAATCAAATAGCTTACATAAGGATGTACAAGAACCTCTGGAGCCCGTGCAACAGAGACAGCTGCATCAATCCCAGAGAAAAGGGCTCATTCTCCCCACAAGATAGCTCATCCCGCACAGGAATGACATCAATGCCAGCCCAAGTACACTGCTTTTATCAAAATGTTCTCAGGCACAGCAAAATAGAGATAAGCAGTGCAGCAAAGAGCAAGAGTCAGCCACTAACTAGCCCTAAACTCTGTTATATAGTAGAGTGAACAGGCTCTGTGATGAGCACAGAACCCTGCCAATTAACAACTACAACAGCTATAGCACACTTGGATCATAACTGCTGTTATCTCATGCCCCATGTTGGATGCCAGAAAGGGCTGTGGTGGGCTGATCCCAGAAAGCAGACAAACACCCACCCAGCCTCTTGCTCACTCCCCTCTCCCATGGGATGGGGAGAGAAAGAGAAGGAAGGTGAGAAGATTTCCAGATCGAGATAATGACTGTTAAATAGGTGTGCTGGTTTTGCCTGGAGTAGGGGTAACTTTCTTCACAGTGGCTAGTATGGGAATATGTTTTGGATTTGTGCTGAACACAGGCTTAATAACGGAGATGCTGTTGTTATTGCTGAGCAAAGCTTACATAGAGCAAAGCCCTTTTTTGCTTCTTGTTCTGCCACACTAGCAAGGAAGTTAGGGGTGCATGGGAGACTGGGAGGAGACACAGCTGGGACAGGTGACCCAAAATGACCAAGGGGATATTCCATACCATATGATATCAGCTCAGTACATAAAGTGGGGGGAAGAAGGAGCAAGTGGAGGGATGTTCAGAGTGACAGTGTTTGTCTTCCTTGGGAAGTAATGGTTATGTGTGATGAGGCCCTGCTCTCCCAGAGATGGCTGAACACCTCCTGCCCATGGGAAGCAGTTAACTAACTTCTTGTTTTGCTTTGCTTTTGTGCACACCTTTTGCTTTCTCTATTAAACTGTCTGTATCTCAACCCACAAGTTTTCTAGCTTTTACCCTTGTGATTCTCTCCCCCATCCTGCTGCTGGGGGAGTGAGCGAGCGGCTGTGTGGGGCTCGGTTGCTGCCTGAAAACAAAAGCCACATGCATGAGCAAAACAA
>NW_008671148.1:0-1678 GCF_000695815.1 Acanthisitta chloris
TCTTTGGATCCAGTCAGGGATCACACAGGGATGAGCCTCTCTGTTTCCAGGGATCACACAAGAATGAAGCTCTTTGGTTCCAAGGCTCTTTTCCCCCCTGGATGAGGCTCTAATTCCACTTTCCCACCCTGGATGGTGATAGAATTCCACTTTCCCACCTTAAATGTGGCTCTAATTCCACTTTCCCACCCTAAATGTTGCTCTAATTCCACTTTCCCACCCTAAATGACCCTCCAATTCCACTTTCCCACCTTAAATGTGGCTCTAATTCCACTTTCCCACCCTAAATGTGACTCTAATTCCACTTTCCCACCTTAAATGTGGCTCTAATTCCACTTTCCCACCCTAAATGTTGCTCTAATTCCACTTTCCCACCCTAAATGACTCTCCAATTCCATTTTCCCACCCTGAATGATGCTAGAATTCCACTTTTCCCCCTTAAATGACCCTCCAATTCCACTTTCCCACCCTTAACGATGCTCTAATCCCACTTCCCCCCTGAACAATTCTCTCATCCCACTTTTCCAACCCCAATAATTCTCAAATTCCCCTTTCCCCCCAAAATCCCCTGCCCAAACCCAAGGAATTTTGGCAGAGGGAAGATCCCACTGCTGCTCTGAGCTGGTGGTAGGTGCTGATCCTTCCCAGCCCTCCAAGGCTCAGCCCAGATTGGGTAATCCCAGCGTAATCCGGAGAGCCCTGGGAGCAGCTGGTGGCCCTGGCACAGCTCCAGGGAAGCTTTAGCCTGGGGTGACCTCAGGACAGAGCTCAGAGGGATTTGTGGCAGGAGACAGAGGGAGGAGGAGGAGAAAGGAGGGGGAAGAGGCGTCAAATTAGTCGTTAGTCGGAGGGAAAAGCTCTCAGAGAGGATTAAATCGGAGCCTTGGGCTGGAGCTGCTGCTGGGGCAGGGGAAAGGAGTTCCTTGGCCTCCTTGGGGCTCCAGGAGCATCCCAAGGAGCCCCAGATTTCCTTCTACAGTTCTTTGTGGCTCCAAGAGCATCCCAAGGAGCCCCAGATTTCCTTCTACAGTTCTTTGTGGCTCCAAGAGCATCCCAAGGAGCCCCAGATTTCCTTCTACAGTTCTTTGTGGCTCCAAGAGCATCCCAAGGAGCCCCAGATTTCCTTCTACAGTTCTTTGTGGCTCCAAGAGCATCCCAAGGAGCCCCAGATTTCCTTCTACAGTTCTTTGTGGCTCCAAGAGCATCCCAAGGAGCCCCAGATTTCCTTCTACAGTTCTTTGTGGCTCCAAGAGCATCCCAAGGAGCCCCAGATTTCCTTCTACAGTTCTTTGTGGCTCCAAGAGCATCCCAAGGAGCCCCAGATTTCCTTCTACAGTTCTTTGTGGCTCCAAGAGCATCCCAAGGAGCCCCAGATTTCCTTCTACAGTTCTTTGTGGCTCCAAGAGCATCCCAAGGAGCCCCAGATTTCCTTCTACAGTTCTTTGTGGCTCCAAGAGCATCCCAAGGAGCCCCAGATTTCCTTCTACAGTTCTTTGTGGCTCCAAGAGCATCCCAAGGAGCCCCAGATTTCCTTCTACAGTTCTTTGTGGCTCCAAGAGCATCCCAAGGAGCCCCAGATTTCCTTCTACAGTTCTTTGTGGCTCCAAGAGCATCCCAAGGAGCCCCAGATTTCCTTCTACAGTTCTCCTGTATCTCCAGTTCTTTGTGGCTCCAGGAG
>NW_008671149.1:0-23179 GCF_000695815.1 Acanthisitta chloris
GCCAAATACACTCAAAGAAGCGTCCCCTTCTGAACTCAGCGCTGTTTCAGCCGCTTTTCCCATTGTTACAGCATTCTCTCTGCTTTATTTTTTTGGATGTTAATTCATAAAGCTCCGCTTTCAAAGTTTTTAGTGCTCGGAGGGTTTGGACTCATGCCCTGGACTGAGTTCACAGGCTGTTGGGGTTTTTAAGGAAGGCATGAGTTAAGTCAGAAAGAAGTTTCTCTGCGCAGGCTGCAGTATTCTGGGGTCCCTGTGGGCTGGTAGTAATTACTGTGTAAGTGTACTTACACTTGTGTTTAACCTCCCAAAGATGTATTCTGGAAAGTTCTTTGCTAAGACACTGCGGCTAGCTTGAAATGGGCTTTGTGTGTAGATGTATGTGAGAAGAAACCATCCCCCGTGCAGAGCGGAGCACGGTGAGGTGCTGTGATGGGCTGCCTGATGGATGAGGTGCTGTGTCTGCTCTGGGCACGTTCCCGCGGGCACTGGTGTTTCCTTTGCCACGGGGCTGCCCCGAAAAAGGGCTGGATGCCCCAAGCTGTGCTGCCTGCCTGGCAGTGTGGGATTGCCGAGCTCCTCTGGGCAGCTGCTGCTGCAGTGCTGGAACAAACACTGAGTGTATTGAAAGGCTTTGAAAGGAGCTATAACTTCAAAATACTGTAAGGCACGCAAGCTGTTTGCTGCCTTTTCATTCATCTGCCAGAGCCGTGACAGAAAAGGGAAAACATATATCCTGAGTTTCAAAGAAATAGTTATGGAAGAGAGCGTGTTTTAAAGAGATTTGGTTTGTATTTGAGTTCAAATGTGCCTGTTGCATAGCTTTGTCTCTGTTTTTACTTTGGACCGTCCCTTTCCAAGTAATCCAGCAAAGGCTGTTCTGGAGGAGCAGCAGGAGGAGACGGATGGAAGAGAGGGAAGGCTTGGGCAGTGCAGGGAGCAGCAGCTGGTGGTGCTGCCTGTGCTGCCAGGGTGGGCAGGCATCTGCACACAGCTGGGGGTCTGCATAGTGATGGGGAGGCATTTTGCTTTTGGGATTCAGCCTGCACCTTCTGGGCATGGGGAGTTCAATTTCTCCCCTGGTAACAGGGGATGTATCACTGCCTCTCAGCAACTGTCGAATTGTTCCTGTTGTGAAAATGAACAACTTTAACTTAGTGGAGGGAGCTTGTTTTCCTGTTTGTTTTAATATCAAACAAGCAAAACCAAAGTCTGCTTCTGCTTAGACAGGTAGAGGGCTTGCCAAATTCCTTGTTTGATTCAGCAAACCTGGGAGGTGTGACGAGGGTGATTCTCATCAGGCCAGTCTTGCTGTTGTTTGCAAGGGGCTGTAACATAAGAAGCAGTTGTAGGGTGTTGTTCCATGTGGCAGCCTTTTAAATCAGATCCTATTTTAATTCTGCTCCCACTGGAGACTGAGGTGATGCTCTGATGTGTCCTACTCTAACAGCTGCTCCCGAAGCGTGATAAACAACTCAGTGGGATGTAAGTATAGGTATAGGGTCCTCTGCTTGGGCTCTAGTTTCTTAACACAAGAAAAGACTTCACTTGCTCTGCAAATAGTGCCTGAAATTGTTAAAATCTGGGAAGAGTTAGCTTCTACTGCAGCTCCTGGCCTTGGGGATGCAGGAAAAGGCTGCTGGAGGGCTCCCTGGGGAGCCAGGGCTTTGCTTGGGGGTGGGTCTGTGCAACCCTGCTACTGTGCAGAGGACTGATCGTGGCTGGTGTGGTGCCATATTCCCTTTTATTCTGTAGCTGTCCAGAAAATAGGTCTTTTCTGGCTTGAAACCTAGGCAGGGGAGCTGAGGATTCCCTGTCTCTTGGAATGGGGAACCTCTAGCTCCCTTGCTGGCTCACTGCATGAGGGAGGGAGCCTCTTGCTTTTGGCTGACTTCTGCATCCTTCAAAGTGCCTGTTTTCTTTATTTTTAATTTTATTTGTTTTATAGTAACATGCCATTAAATTACAAACATCCTTGGAAAAGCAGAAATTCTGCCAGGAGGCAGGACCACACTGTGGGACTCCCACATCCAGCTGTGAGCCTGAGATGATGATATGCTCTGGGTGTGCTGGGATGCCTGAGGGATGTGGGTTTGCTGCAACTCACATCTGAGCCCAAGGGGGGCCACATGATGTTTGGGCTGTACAGCTCTGCAGGCATCTTACCTGGACTGGTTATGTTGGGAAATCAGGTTGCAGTTTGGGATTTGAGGCATTCAAAGCCACCCACATTCAGCTCTGGGTGCTGGAGGCTGGCTGTGTACTTAAAAAAATACCAATTTGTCTGTGAGAGGCTGAAACAAAATTATTTGGTCATTAATAGGTTAGTTTTCTCTACTCTTTGCTAACCTATTACAGGAAACCATTTCTCCCCAGACTTCTCCCTGACCATAACAGTGCAGGGATGTGTTGCTGGCCCAGGAGCCACAGGCAGCAATGCTTTGCTGTGTGCTGGGCGACCTGGAAGGGTGCAGTTTCCTCTCCAAAGTCTGTCCAAGTGTCATTGCTCCAGGTTAAGTGAAGGCAGAGTTCCTTAACGGTGTATTTGTGGGACTTGAAGCCAAAGTGTCACTTCTAGAGGGAGAAATAATGAAGCAGCTGATGTGGAAGGAGCTGCCAGACTGAACTGAGCTGAGAGCTGCAGCAGTGCTGGGCAGGAAGAGGTGTCTGACATGGAGCAGGAGGGAGAGCAGAAGGTGGTCCATAAAAGTGGTTTGTGACAGTATTGTCAAGAGATAAACTTGAAAAAATATTAATTTGGCAGCAAGAAACATAACAGTCACCCAGTCCTGCTTTGGGATAGGACTTGCCTTGCTCACAAGGGTTTGCTTTAGTATTTAGCCCCTGTGAGTTGTCTGCCTCTGTGGAGGTGCAGCTGATGGTGTTGAGTTCACCCCTTGCAGCTGTTTCAAATATGGTCATGACACGGAGCAGTGGTCTCTTTCTTGAAAGCAGGTCACTTCCCTCTGGTTTGATCAGTCTCAAGTGACAAGGGGTAAAGATCTGATTACTCAGGTGACTGGGAGCACCTGATGCTGAGCTTGGCCCTGGAGTTCTTGAGAACTAATGCTGAGTTCTTGGGAACTAAAGATCAATGCAAATCCAGAAGTGTGTGCTTAGGGCATCTCTCATGCAGTCACATGAAGTTAGGTGTGCTATAGCTACCCTTTTATTCCCGTTTATTCCTGTATTTTCTGGAGGACCCAGATGAGCAGGGCTGGAGTTTGCTGGGCCAGTTTGAGGGCACAGCCCCGATGGTCATACTGGTGTGCTGTCAGCACAGTGCTGGGAAGGGAATTGTAGCCCCAGGCTGTGCTCTGGGGGAGAAACCCAGCTTATTTTATACCCACTGTTACAGTGAGCTAACACTGGGTGTAGTACATCACATCATTAATGGTTCCACCTCCTAAGGATATTTATGGGGTAGGGAATGATCCAAAAGATCTGCTTAGAGTTGGCTTTAAAGACTTGATAGAAAGTGGGTTTAAGACCTAATGAAATTTCTGGTAGCTGACTTCTGCTTTTCCTTGGTTGAGCAGGTTAACAACTGAGTGCTGCCTTTGTCCTTTGTGGGAAAGGGGGCTCACTGTGTCTCTTACTCCAGGTAGTGATAACATTGCCTTTGACCAGCAGCTATGGCTCAGGAACAGGAATGGAATAACTCAGCTGCTCTCAGAGCTGTGCTTGTAACCACATCAGTGAGTGCTGCGGTTCTGTGTGGGATCACAGTTGATCTACCCCTTGCCTGGGATTAAAAGATAATCAGTCATTAGCGTAACTAGAGGAGCTGAATGCATTTAATCACTTGAACTTGCTTGTCCGGCTCCTGGAGCAGTCAATGTTGTTATCTGCCCAGCTCTGCCAGTGTTAATCCATGCACTTGCTGCTTTTGAAATAATAGATAAATTACTTGGCTAAACAGATAATTGACAAATGGACTGATTCCAGTAACTTTTAAACAAGATTTTAATACCGTTTTTCCTTTATCTGCTGGCTTCAACATCAGTTTACACACTGGTCTCTAGTGGAGCAGCAAAAATGCAATTTTCAGTGTTGGCTTGGAACTGTAACACAAGAAGGGTGAGAAATAATTGGTCTGCAATCCATTATCCAGGTATTGTTTGAGTTAAGGTTGACTTTTAAACTTAAGCAGCTTTTGCATTTGAGCAGAGACGTGTTCTGTTAAAGGTTAGGATACTCAAGAAGGAATTCTGCTGAGGAAGGAATTCCAGTAAAAGTGATTTTGTTGACTCTGTTGGGGCAGCTGGGAAATGCCCGAGTCTGTTGCTGTGCTCCCATGTGAATGCAGAAAGAACCCACTTGGGGTGATAATTTCTGGGGTGGCTTGTGATACTTGTTCTTGTGTGAGTGGGGATGGTGGAGCATGAAGAGCTCTCCAGGTCCAGGGGTTGCAGGTTTGGTTACCTCAGGAACTCCGTCTATGTTGGTGGAGAAGGCAAGCACCAGAGACACCAGCAAAGGGAATGGGGCCATTCAATTGGATTTCCATAAGTTTTTTCCTGGTTTCCCATGTAATTTTTATGTATTTGATAGTTTATCAAATGTAAATGATGCACCCTGTGTTCAGAGCTCCCGAATGTACTGATGTAGCTGCTCTGTGTTGATAAATCCCCAAACTAGGACCCCAACTGATTTTTGCTGACCTTTGGTGGATTTGCTGCCTGTGTAGAGCTGAGTGATGAAAGCTGTCCCTCAGTTGGTTGCATAGTAATGTTTGTTGTAGTAGTTCAAGTGGGATGATTTTTTTAAGTGGAAGGAAATACTTTTGCTTGTCAATTTTCGTCGTTCTCATCATTCTTGTAAGCTCTGGGGTGAGAGGTCTGGGTGGTTACGTGTGAAGCTGTGCTTCAGATAAGAACTAACAGAAATGTCACAAATATATTTGCTGCTGATATGTTTCTATTGCTGAGGCTTTGTTTAATAACTGAAAGAGAAAAATAAATGCTTGTGCTGGTTCAGGAGACAGCAATGGTGGAATATGTTGGAATGAAAACCTAATGCTAATTACCGTAATCAAGCACACTGATAATCCCAAGCGCTAAAGCAGGCGGAAAGAATGATTCATGTAGATCCATTCAGGCAAGCTCTGACCTTGGGGCGAGTTAGCAAAGTAAAACCAGCACACCCTTGAAAACACCAGGTCTCCACCAGGCTGGGCAAAGCAGAATGGGCTCAGTGTCGCTGGGTATTTTGGGTTGGGATTCGGGATTTTGTGGGTTTGGGAGATTTTCTGTTTTTCTTCCCTCCCTCCGCCCCCCTTTTTTTTTCCTTTTAAATGATGGTGATGTCAATATTCCTTGAAGATTGAAAGATTGCCTCTTGGGACATGTATTCAGAGTTACTTGGGAGAAGTGTGAACATATATCCCACTTTATCAAGTGGGGTAAAGAGAATAAGGCTTACTAGAATGGCCCTGTTAGTGCAGGAAGCATACTGGGGGAAATGCATGGAATTATTCTTTTTTTCCTAAACTTTTGGTTGGTGTATAGCATGACAGATGGTGATAATCCTGGTTCTGCTGTGGTTAGATCAGTCCTTTAATTTTAATATAAATATGCCATTATGGATTGTATGGAATTAATAGAGACTAATGCAATTTAATTTCATTTTTGGTAGCTTGAGGGCAAAATGCATATCACAAATCTACAAGAGTCACTGAAAATCCTAGAAGGCGTGAATCCCCTTATGTTTAATATTACTAACTGAATTTGATTGAACTCTCAAAATGCATTGACTCACAGCTCTCAGATACCCAAACTCTTAACAAAAATGTTTTTATTTTTTAAGTCATCTGTGACCACAGGTGCTAGAGTGTGAAAGAAAACAGTAGATCTCTCAAGATTTGGCAGTGTTGATAAAATATAGATTAAAACAAATATGTTCACAGAAAATACTCTGCTTGATTTGTTGTTGGTGCCAGATGTGTGCAGGAGCAAACCTGTATCTCACCAGCACTTGTTCATGTAGTGGGTTTGTACACAGCCCTTAACACCCCACTCACCCCAAGCCCTGGCAGATAAGGTTGTGTTTGTTTTCTGCTTCAGGATTTACACAAAAACTTCAAGCAAGCCTAAGTTTCCCTGGTTTAGTTGAGCAAATGCAAAGGTGTGAACCCGAACTGTGACACTGGAGACACATCTGGCATCTGAGCCAGCAGGGACCCTTTCTCCCCATAGAGAACAGAGCTCCATTTAAAGAAGAAAAAAAAGCAAACAAAAAACGTGCTGTGTAAGAATATTTCAGCCAATGAATTTTCCTAGCACCATAAAGATGCCACACTCAATCCTTCTTGTCAACCAGAGCAACTCACATTCACACCCAGTAAGCCTTAAGTAGTTTTACATGTTGTGTGGACTGATAGCAGATTATGTGCCAATGACATTTTACAGTGTGAGCTTCAGAAAGCAAAATACACCAGATTAAAGAAGACAATTTCAAGTCATTATTCTTAATTATCAGATAGGGGCTGTGCACAGCTAAAAGAGAAACTGTCTGGAACAATTTACTCCAGCACTGGTTGGTAATGGGTACCACTGAGGAGATGGTCAGCTGGGTTTGCTGGATCCTAACTCTGAACGCTGTTGTTTACCATAAGCCACAAAACACTTCAGAAGCCTTTTAGCGTGTGTAAAGCTTCTGATTCAAAAGACCAAACCCTGCAAAATATTTAACATTCACCACTAAACTGTGAGAAAGCAGCTGTGTAGCAAAGGCAGGAATCTCTGCGGTCTGTGATTAACACCTGTCTGTGCCACAAGAACAAGCTCCAGGTTTGCTCTCCAACTGAATGAAACTTTGTTGGAGAACTTTCTTCTTTTTGGAGGTCCCTCTGTGGTCACTTTTCTTCAGATGGGAAAGAATCAGCCTGCCTGCCTGGCCAAGAGGGCAGTGGTTTGGAAGGGAAGCTCCAAGCAGCTCCCCCATGTCTTCTCTGGAGCAAGCCCTGGGCTCTGTGCAGAAGCTCAGGAAGCTCTGCTGCTTGCTGAGGGCTGTGTGAGGGGTGAAGCTTCACTGGAGAGCTGAAGGAGATGAAACAATTATGGGCATAAACTTGTTCTCTGGTGCTGCCAAATCCAGTTTGCTGAGCAGTGCACAATGCTGTGGTGCCTGAGGGACTGCAGCGATGCTCTAAGCACACCCACATTAAGGGCTCACTGGTGTCCCCAGGGCAAGCTGTCCTGCCTTGGCCTTGCTCCCTAACACAGCAGAGTAAATATTAAGTAGCTTTATGTGTAGTAGCAGCTGTATTGCTGAAGTGGGCCTTTCTGTGCAGTAAGGCAGTGCATCTGTAACTATCCTTGGAGGGAGGAGTAAGGGGCATAGTGACTGTGACCATGGGAGGCAGCATGGGGTGCTGCTGCCTGTGCTCAGAGTGCTGCTGGAGTTGTGTGTGCCCTAGGGCTGAGCAAGCAAGTTGTCAACAAAATGCACCTGGTGATCCTTGTGGGTCCCTTCCTTGTCTTTCTCAGTCTGTGTTTTGAGGTTTGAACTTGGCTGATTGCTCTAAAACCCATGTCCAATGTCATTGATTCTCAGCCTTTTCTTTGTGCAGAGACCTCAGCCTCTGAGCTGGGTTAGGATCTATACTATGTTTCCAAATTTGGAAACATCAGTACTTGGGTTCAAAAGGATTTTCATGTGTATTGCCTTTTGTAACACTTGTAGCCGGGTTCTTCCCTTTTGAGCTTTTAAGAGTTTTGTTTTCTTCAGTAAATGAATTCATGTTGCATAAACAGTGTTCTTCATTTACCAGGCTGTGAGCATACCTAAATAATGCCTTGATACATCAGACTTCATATAAGCAATTAGAAAAACGCAAATGGATTGGCAAGGAATGTATGTGAATTCAAGGCAGGATGCTTCGAAAAACTGAAGAGAATCCCTGGAAAGAATATTTACAGAATTTGAGGAATTCATCTTCATTAGTTAGTCATTTGACTCTTGGTTCTTCCTGTTTGAAAAGATGTAGCTAAGATCATCCCCTGCCCCGTAGCATGGAACAGACTGGCTTTGTTTAAAAGCTGAGAATTTTGTCACACTATCTTGAAAGCCTCTCCAAGACTTTAATCAGGCCCTTTTGATCACACTTGCAGAACAGAAAATTCCCCCATCCTTGCCTGCAACAAACTGCCATTGATTTAAGGGAAGGGTGGTGTGATCTGTGTAAGCTTGTTTGGGATTGCACCTTTTAACCCGTTAAATCCTGGGAAAAGGGCTCTGTTCACTCATGGGATGCATTACAGTAGCACTTTAAATAAAAAGTGTAGGAGAGATGGCAGAGAACAAGTTGCCTTCATTATGTGTGAGTAGTGAAGGTGTGAGTGGCCAGAATAGGCATCTTTTGTTAATTTGAGTGAAAACTGCTGGGAGAATAAAGACTAGGCTCATCTTTCCCATGGCTGTGCTGAGGTCTGTGCAGGCAGTGTGGAGCCGTGTCCCTTGTCCTTTGACACAGGTGGCCTTAGAGGCAGGTTTCTGGGAAAAAGAGTAAAACATAAAGAGGGATTAAGTTAATATAAAAAATTAACCTTTCACTAAAGTGTTGATTGTCTCAGCTTGTGGTGTTGGCCCAATTCTTGAGATGGCTTGGGCGAAGCTATATTCAAGTGGAGCTGTCTCCACGTGGGCAGTGTTCCCATCCCCGCACGGGCAGGGGATGCAGGCAGCAGGCACGGGGACTTTGCCCTGCTCTCAGTGCTCTCCCAAGCCTGGCACCTACTGTGGTCAAGCTCCAGGGTGGAAACTAGAACATTATGTGCGTTTCTTGCTTACTAAATGATATTGCATGGCTTCAGCAACAACCAACTTAGTACAGCAGTTGCCTTAATGTACTTTATTTTATTGGCCTGTTCTCAGATACCAGCACTTAATAAATCCTAACGAGGCTCCAGCAACCAGATAAGAGAGCTTCTGCTGGCTTTGGGGTTTTCCCAATCTGTTCCATAGCATCAGATTGTCCACTTGTCCTGGGAGAGGGCTGTTGGAGGCCAGTCCCTTTAGAGGAGAGGGGAGAAGTGAATGGTAATATTGGTGATGGGAATTGGAAAAACTTATTTTAAAAAATTGGTTGTGATTGTGGAGATAGAGTTCCTTGGTTGATGACTTGGCAAAAGACATCCTTGGTGTAGGGGTGATGCTTGCAGCAGTCACCAAACCTCCTGTTGTGACTGAGGAGGCAGAGGACAGTGAGAGAAAGGCTGTTTACTGAGGGTTCTTTCTTTAAAATTTGCTTTTTCCTACTGGGATAATATAAAGCAATGAGACAGGCACCAATACCTCTGGTATTTTTTGAAGTTCAGTGTTACATGGAGGACATAAAGATGTCACAAGTGAGACTTGTCCTAAGGGGATTAGGGAGAATAATATGCTTTCAGGAAAAGGAGGGGGGAAAAGTACCTTCTGGCTTCCTAGTGGAATGAATCCCTGTGGGAGGCATTCTACAGGTGTGTGGTGCAGGGAGAGGCTGGTCTCTGGGAGCTGCTCACTGGGGGCACATGCTTTGCAAACCCCCCATGCCCTGCTCTACAGAACCATTTGCTGAGCATATGGTTTGTTTTAGTATTTTCTGTTTATAAATGTTCTTCAGCATCTTTGGTTTTCTTGAGGGAGAAACAAAGAAGCAGCTGCTTGTTTTTGTGGAGGGGTTAAACGCAGAACATTGTTCTCTCTGGGCTTTATTTAATTTGGGAGAGCAGTAGAACTGGCAGACGTGCACACTGTGTTCCCAGAGCGGAGGCTCTGCTGTGTGTGCAGTTCCCTTAGGCACTGTGCTTCTATGGGCATAAAAGGAGCTGTGAATACACGAGTGCCAGTGACCTCCCCAGCACACTGACTGGTTCTGCATGTATTTCATGCTCTGTTCCTGAAGAGGCAGCAGTGCTTAGGTGATCGGTGGTGGGTATTGCACGGGTAGCACTGCAGTATCTGCTTAACTATCTCATGAAGAACTTGCCACCAGCTAATTCCAGCCCTGCCCTGGTCCCAGATGAGAGGTCTGGTGCACTGGACCCATTGATCTGAGGTATTTTGATTCACTCTGGGAAAAACATGAGGGAATGGCCTTAAGCTGAAGGAAGGTAGATTTAGGTTAGATATGAGGAAGAAATTATTCCCTGTGAGGGTGGTAAGGCACTGCCACAGGTTGCCCAGCGAAGCTGTAGAAGCCCCCCACCTGGAAGTGATAGGTTAGATATGAGGAAGAAATTATTCCCTGTGAAGGGTGGTAAGGCACTGCCACAGGTTGCCCAGAGAAGCTGTAGAAGCCCCACACCTGGAAGTGTTCAAGCCTGGATGGGGCTCTGAGCAATCTGGTCTAATGGAAGGTGTCCCTGCCCATGGCAGGGTGTTTGAACTAGATGATCTTTAAGGTCCCCCCCAACCCAAACCGTTCTGTGATTCTATGAAATCATCCAGCTCTTCTGGATTGCATCCCAGGCTGTGTTTCAAAACCTGCTGAGCACCAGGGCTGGCACAGGAGAAGAGGCTAAAATTCCTGTAGCAGGAAGATGCAGAGGAAAGGTTCTCCACTTTCGGTGGTGTTGGGCAGGCTGTCTCAGGCAATTTCACCCCAAGTCTCCATCAGCTGGCTTTGGATTTATATTGCAGGGCAGCAATAGCCATCAGCATGAGTTAAGTGGTGGCTGGGGGTTCACCTCAGTGCTGCTTTGTTGCTGCATGAAGTTGTGTCTTTGGGAGCTCAGAGCTTCCAGAGGAGGTGGGATTCTTGCCTGGTCAAGAAAGAAAAACCTTTAGGGGAATTATAGTACAAATATTTATGTTTCTTTAAGCCCACAGTGTTTGCTGTGGGTTTGGCTCTTGGTGCTGTACATTTGACTGCTCTGAAGGTGTATTGGGGTTGCTGTCACCCCACAGCACAAGCAGAGCTCTTTGGGAGTGACATAGCCTCACAGGGACTGTGAGCTGCTGACAGCACAAGGGCTCAGAACCCCCTGTCTATGCGTGGAATTCCCCACCAGCACCTTTCTCTGGCCCTGAAACACCAACACCTGCGTGGGGCCCTGCACCCCTGAGGATTAGCAGGGTGTGAGGGACTGGGCTGGCTCCTTGCTAGTGTGTAATTGCCCTGCCTAAGCTCTTCACTGGAGAAGAGCAGACAAACAGCCCAAATCCTGGCAGGCACTCAGCCTGGGCAAGATGAGGCATGGTATACACAGGGCACAACAGGCGCTGTGGGACAGAGCCCGTGCTAGGGCCTGGTGTGTGAGTTGGGACTTGGCATTAGGGTATTTGGTGTTACCTGTGGTGGGGAGATTGCTCACACCACCCTGAGTAACGTATCCATTGGTCTGGTCTTGGTCTGTGTTCATTCAACCTTGATTTTTGAAATGGTTTGTTCTTGGCACAGATGGAGATCTTAAAAAACAAACAAATAAAATCTTATCACTCTTTTTCTTAATCCTCTCCTGTTCTCAAGCCTCAGCTCCTTTGGAGGCCCCTTGCAAGAACATGGGGCTCCAGTGACTCAGTGCTGGTTTTCTTTGCAGTGTTTTTTACTTCATAACTTATCCGGTTACTCTCGAATCCATGTGTGCTTCGATGACATCGCACACTGTGGTTACAGCTCAGGGCAGACCTGAGGCCCCTCTGGAGAGAGGCACAAGTGAATGTCTCTGGTACAAGCTCTGTCCCAAAACCTCTGTGTACTGCCAGGCTCCAATGCCATAGAATCACAGAATATTTAGATGGGAAAAGATTTCTAGGACCATCAAATCCAACCATTAGCCCAGCAGTGCCAAGGCAACTGCTAAACCCTGTCCAAAGTTGATAGAAACTTGCAGGAGGATTCAGGTGCAGCCCTGACCCATAACCAGACTCATCAGGCTTTCTGGGGTGTGTTTGGTGTAAATGGCTTTGCATAGCTATGAGTTAGGAGAACTTGGTCTAAAGTATTGTAAACATTATTCACTAAAATACAAACTTTGGACCTGACAGACATTACAATACTGATTCCCAAGCTGTTGAGACACGGATGCTGTATCTCAAACTAATGAAATCTTGGAGCGCAGCTTCATTTCAAGGCCTTGGTCATCTCCACAGCTAGTATAAAATGCTAATATAAAAATACTGCCAAAATAATTTGAAATAAACCAGAGTCTACAAATAGGAAACAGCTAAGAGTCCCATTTATGAACAGCTTATTCTCGAAGGAAGGTACAATCTGGTTAAAATCAGTGCAGGGGGAAAAATTCATCAGACATCTAGACATCATTGAATAGACAAGAACAAAATACAGCTGTCCTGGGTCAAGCAGAAGGTCTGTTAGTCCAAAAGCCTGCTGGCAGCCAAGGCTGTAGGGCGGACACCGGGGGAAGCAGATAATAGCAGGCAAGCACATGGAGATGCTTCTTTGGAGGTGCTGGTTGAGCTTCTGGTTGACTTTCTGGTGAGTCTGGCAGCTTCTGTGGCTGTAGGACTCTAATGCCCTTTGAATGGATGTTGTCTTACATGGGTCCAAAAAACCTAATGCCAGGGAAAAAATAATCCTGTCCTAGGTTGAAATGTCCTGTGTCAGAGCTCTACAGCTAACATGCAGAGCTGAAAAACACCTCCCGTTGTTTGCTCTGAGCTGAGTCATTGGGCAGCCTGTGAGGGGTTGGCCTGGCAGGTTTGTTAGAGCCAAACAGCCCAGCTGAAACTATTGGAGAGCAAATGGCAAATGCTGATTTACTCTGACAACACAACAAAAGCTGTAATTTGGGCTGCCAGTTCTACTTAAATGTCAAAAGTGGCTTGGAGCTCCTCAAACACCTTCAGGTTCATGTTTCAGTGGTGTTGGTGGCTGTTGTCCTGTAGGGAGCAGCGCAGCAGGTTGATGTTATGCTGGGGGCTGCCTGCTTCTCACCGTTCTCTTACTGGCCTCAGTCCCCTGGGCAGCCCCAGTGTGACTCACAAGGGCTGTCAGGGTAAGACTAAATCCTCTTTGAGTTCCCTATGAAAAGAGAACAAATCAACCCTGAAAGTGTTCAAGACCAGGTTGGATGAAGCTTTGAGCAACCTGGTCTTGTGGAAGATGTCCCTGTCCTTGGCATGGGGGTTAGAACTGGATGAACTTTCAGGCCTGTTCCAACCCAAACCATTCTATGAATCTAAGAAATCAAGATGAAAGACAGAACGTGTGCATGTCCTCTTTCTAGGAGACCACACCATAGCCTGTGGTCGTTGAGGGGCTTGTGGGCACTGGGAAACAGGTGGCCCCACTTGGTTTCAAGCTGTCTGAAAAACCACACTTGGTCTGTCAGTGTCTGGTTGGCATCATGCACTGCTGTAAGCCACACCCAAGGGGCGATGGCAGGTAGAGCAGTGCTCCTGTTGCCTGGATCTATCAAGCAGAGTGTATTGGGGCAGAGACTCATCACCTGAGACAGGGAATTGTCCCCGTGTAAATCAAGAGTAAACAGAATCAAAGCACCATCTTGCTTTAATGCAATCAGATATGAATAACCAAAAGTCAGGCTCGCTGTACTTTCTCACTTGATAAACCATGTGCTTGGCTAGCAGATGCTCTGACTGACTGAAGAGGAAATTAGAGAGCAAACACATAGCTATTAAGAGTTTAAATAGACACGTTTACCTGTCCTGACTATGCCTTGCGTCATTTTATATTACTGTAAAAATTAAAACCACATTTAGGATGATGTAAATGAAATGGTAATTTCACAGGAACCTCTTTCATGGGCTACAGGATTGGTCTTCTGGCTGACCACAAACAGTACCTGAACCTGTCATTAGTTCCTCAGGAAAGAAGTTAAGAGTTTTATAACGTTCTGGCACTCCTACAAAACCAGAAGGAAAGAATTGTGGAGACTTAATGAGCTGTGTGATATTTATAGAATAGAATCATGGAATCGTTTAGGTTGGAAAGGATCTTAAAGATCCTTGAGCCCAACTGTTACCCCAGCTCTGCCAAGGCTACCACTAAACCATGTCCCCAGGTGCTATGTCTATTAAATCCCTCCAGGGATGGCGACCATGCAGGGCTAGAAAGAGGCAAGTCATCTGGATGGCAGTCAGGAAAAACTGATGTCAAACGTGACCTCTCCCCAGGCATCAGTTAGGATGACGGCACTCGCCTTCTCTGTATGTGGTTAGCCAGAGAGGAAGGTTTCATTAGCTCTTTAGGGATTGACTCTTGCAGCACCATTTAAGGTCTGTGAAGCACCTGGAAGAAGGGTATAGAATTATTTCAAGCAAGAGACTAATGTGAGGAGAGGACCTGGTGACACACTGACTGGGGTTGACTGAAATCTCTTATTCTAAGTAGTGTTGTTGTAGAGGATGGCCCCTGGAGAACTGGGGCTGACCTGAGAGCTCTGGCACCCAACCTTGGGTAGGTGCCATATGTGTAGGCAAAACACATGTTCTCCAGAAATAACTATTTCCTTTACCTGCAGCTTATTCCAAGAAACTGGATGGTTTTGGATTTGTTTTTGTTTTAAAAAAACAAACAAACAGCATTCATTTAAGTAACCATTTTATTTTTCCCTGCCCAGATTAATCCTGGTAGTAAAGCAGCCATGGCAGACCTGTGCCCAGGAGATGTTATTCTGGCAATCAATGGAGAGAACACTGAGAACATGACACACTTAGAAGCACAAAACAAGATCAAAGCGTGTGTGGACCAGCTGCTGCTCTCCGTGAACAGGTTGGTCTTCTCTGTTTGTTGTGCTTCTGTGTCAGCTTTGTTGCAGAAGGTTTGTGTCTGGCCTTGGAACAGATGAGCCCTTAGGCTCAGTTCTTGGAGCATCCCTGTGGTCTGGGTAATTGTCCTGTGACTTTAAAAACAGTACACCAAAATGATTTTTAATGGAGCATTGATACAAAAAATGGGCTCATTTATACATGTGGATTATCATTTGTACCTTGCAATGCTTGTCCAGGCTGTGACCTGGGTTGTCTTTCAACCCAATGGAGATTGTATCAACACAAGCAAGAGTACACTGGGATCAAAATCAAAGCCTCCCACTTCGTTAACATCCACCTGTCATTTTCCTAAACATCTGTTCAATGAATACACATTTGAAGGTCCTGCCAAATTCACTTTTTTAGAGTATTTCAAAGCAAAATTAAGGCTTGGGTTTGGGTGGGGTTTTTTCTTTCCATTGGAATGAATTCTGTAGCTAGATGTACTTAATCACAAATTATCTAGGCAAAATGAGTGCTTCTTTTAAGGTTCACAAATGACTAATGTTATCTGTAATAGGTTTAAGTAAGTGGATATAGTTTTCCACTTCAGTTTCAAAAGGCATTTCCTGCTATAAAAGAGCTATCATTTAGTGTTTATACTCTTTTTGGAAAACCATGTAATTCTGAGTGGATGCCTGGGCAGCAGGGAAGGAGTGCTGCTGTAAATGGAGCAGTCTCTGTGGTTCCTCAGACAGCAGTGTCCGAGCTGCTTGGCTGAAGCAGAGTCCTCTGAGCTCAGCCCTTGGTCTACAGATGATGTGGCATCAAAATTAGGAGAGAAAGAAAACAAGAAAAGCAAGCAAACCCTTCACACAGGTGCAATTTCCCATAACCAAGGAGGACAGTGGTTTTTGCTTTCCATTTGGAGCAGTTTTAGGGAGATTGGATGGTGGTCTACCTGCTACACGGGCTGTGCTCAAGGCATGACAAGGGTTCCCTTCCTGACTGTCCACAGGCTGCTGGAGCTCTCCTGGGAAAAGGTGGAAATCTTTGTGTAGTGATGGAAGGTTTTGGTGAGCCACCAGCTGCTGAGGTGGTTTGGCAGCAGAACAGCTTTGTCAGGAATTAGAACAAGGTTTTGCTGAGAACAACTTTCACCTGCACTGTGGCAGTGTTTCATTCTCATGTTTCTACTGTGTGAATTTATGGGCTGAATTCCCACCTTTACACCTCATTTTATCCACTGGTATCAATTGGAATTTGTTTTTTGGCTGAGATTTGATCCTTGAGTATCTCTGAAAGCACATCTCTCCTAAGAGGTGATTCCTGCACAGGGCAGGGGTTGTCACAGTGCTACAGGGGTGGACAGAGGTCTCACAACAGTGCTGGTGTGTGCCTTGGTGGGGTTAGGGATGATCTGCCTGTTTTGTTTCCCTAAGATGCAGAAATGTTTATTCATGGCCTCATGATGATCCTCATGTGTGGAGTGTCTGTGGCTTCAGTTTGGATTTTCCCAGCTGTACCTACCAAGGTGGATATTTCTTAAGAGTGAGACTGTGGTGTGGCCAGAGGGTGGTGAAATCTCTTAAATGCAGATGTTGCTGCCTGGTGTCATTAAGCCTTGCAGTAGTGCAGGGTTTGTGGGTGAGGTGGCCTGAGCTTTGCTAGGCAGGAAGGCAGGCAAAAGGATTGCAATGGTTTTGTTGGGCCTTAAAGTCTTGATAAATACAGATTTGAAAGGCTCTTGTATCTCATAGGCAAAAATAAATGTTTGGGATTCTGTAAGTAGGAAGAGAGAGGAGCTGGTGATGGTGAGGAGCTGTTCAGCATGAGCAAGATCACACTGCTGGGTTGGTTTGATAGCTTCTCTGAGGGCAGAACACACTTTAGCTGTGCCCAGAGATGCCCATGAGAGTGGCATTCTTCCTGACTGGAAAAACTGAGTAGTTTGGTTTTTCTACAGTAAGGACAGCAGCTCCAGTAGTGCTTTATTAGGCCTATTTTTAGTTTGGCTCAAAGTGAGTGCTCAGTGACATGGTTCTTGGATCTCTCTCCTGTTTCCTGAGTGACCTGTTGGTTCTAGATGACTCTGCCCAGCTGTTAGTAATTGCTGGAAGCACATCTGGTGCTCCCTCCTCAACGTGAACAGATCCCTCCTTCAGGACCTGCCTCCTGGAGCATGGGATGACCTTGTCCTGCCAAGGGAGGTATGTCCTGAGGTAC
Organism: Acanthisitta chloris; assembly: GCF_000695815.1. Taxonomy (NCBI): domain Eukaryota; kingdom Metazoa; phylum Chordata; class Aves; order Passeriformes; family Acanthisittidae; genus Acanthisitta; species Acanthisitta chloris. The sequence goes on from NW_008671149.1 coordinate 16,888, forward strand.
CACTAGGTTTTGCTGGGTTTTGTGTGTCCAGCTGCTGCCATTTGTCATGGCTGCAGATCACCACCCTGGACTCCTCTCTGAGGCTGGGCTCCAGGAGAACACTGAGTGGAGGAGTGTGGATTCATCTCTTTTCCCTTGGGCAGAGGATGCTCTCCAAGCATCTCTCTGTACACTGCCTTCAGCAAAATAGTTTGCAAAGGAGCTTTATTTTTAAATAAGTGTGATTGTCTGAAATATTTTTGAAATAACAAGCTTGTTTGTTGCATATCTTTAGTGAAGACACATGAAATATGGTGTTAACGCTGTTTTGCCAAAGGAGGGTTCCTCCAGCTGGATGTGTGTGGAGGGAAGGCAGGGAGCTGGGCAACTTCCAGCTCACTGGTGCCCTCTGGTCTGCTCCATCTCATGCCCTTTCTCCATCAACCCTTGGCATTCTGTGTTACTGAGGTAGAGAACAAGACAGGTTTTGTTTTCAAACTCTGGTCAGTAAATTCCCTTTGACTAGTAGGAAAGTCAGAATGGGGGAAAACAAGAAAGGGAAGTTACTGGGTGGTCTGTCACGGGTCTTTCCTCTCCTTGAGACACTTGAGTTTCCCTGGCCTGACTCTGAGCCCCACAGGAGGCAGGGCTGGGGGTGCAGTGCTGAGGAGGTAGCTCTAGACATGTGGGCTGCTCGCTTGCAAAGAATTGCAGGGCTCAGGGTAGCTCTGCATCTGAACTTCCACAGAATTCTAGGGTAGCTGAGGGAGGCAGTCCCTGCAGGGCAGCAGTGGCAAAACAGCATGGTGAGAAGTCTGGGCATTCTATCTCCAGACTGTGGCCACCTAGGATGGAAAATCTGCTTTGTTTTCTAACAGTAACAAAGGAGCCAGCAATAGGGCCTTGATAATCACATCTGGGCTGTCTGTAGTGATGTGTGATCATGTCAACAAATACTTGCAGGTTAAAATTAGTGTTATTGCTTGTGATCAACCCTTTCTTATCCTGGGAGACAGTTGGTTTCCAGGCAAGTGTTCACAACAAGCCCAGGACCCAGAGATAATCAGTTTGGGAGTATAGCATGCCCTGTTCTTGCTTACACATCACTGTATTTTCTTATCTCTTTTACAGAAACCCTTTCCAACTCCTTTCCATGTTAACATATCTCGTGGTTATGCTGCAGCCCTGGATATTAGGGAAGACTTGTTACTTTAAATTGGATCATGCCTCAAATAAAAGCAGCCATAAAATTGGGTTGGAGCTGTGCTTTCCTGAAACCATTGCTCGAGGACAGAGGGTTGAGCACCTGAAGGACCTTGGGTGCAGGATGGGAGACCTTGTGGCGTCACTGTTCCTGCTGCCACCACAGCCTGCTCGGAAGCCTTTGGCACCACTGTCCAGACCTGCCCGTCTGTGCCAGAGGGCCAGGGCGAGCCCCACAGCTTTTTCTGAACCTTTTGTCATCTGCCAGCTGGGAGGGTTGAAGGCTTGTGCTGCAGCTTTCCTGGAGGAGCTGGCCCCATGCCACATTGGGAAAACTGCTGGGAAGGGATGTTGTAGCTTTTCTAGTATGTTGGGGTCTGTGGCTCTCCTGTACACCTGCAGCACAGCTTGGTATTTATGAAGCTGCCTCTGCTCTCAGGCTGGACTAACAGATATTTCCTTCTTTTTTTTTTTTTTTAAAAAAAAATCCCTTTGTCCTTTGTTAAGAACTTAAATCTCTTCAGGGGGTTCTCCCTCCTTCTTCACACCCACATTGTCTAATACCTTTCTTGGCCAGACCCCTAACCCACTAAAGTTAATGGATGTTTTGTCACTGGCTTTTCTGGGTCCCACTTTGCCCTGACACATGCAGGATTTTCTCCAAGCAGGGGGCTGGGAAAGGCAAAGCAGCACAGTAGCATTACTTGTCTGAAACAGAATGGTTGAAAATCCTCATCAGCTCACAAAAGGAGCTGGTTTATATAACTGATGCTCATGTTGGTACAAATGTAAGGTGCAAGGAATTACCTGGGCATCCCTGGAACAAGGACTGGGCATTCAGGTCAAGGTTAACAGCTCTAAAATGGGAAGCCACGAATTCAAGTGAGGCTGGAGTAGCACCTGACACCGGGACTGTGGGGAAGCTGATGATGGTGGTGATGAGGATTTAGCAGTTGATTTGGGCTACCCTGATGATAAATCAGGTGACTGTTCAAGCATCATCTTCCCAGCTGTTGAATGCCAAGCCTAGATAGCATAGGATCTATATTGCCTCCTTACTGCAGGAAGGGTCAGGGCAGTTCTGTGGCAGCAAGTTGGAGAAGATCTGGGGTGCTGAGCAGCCCCATGAACTATTACTCACAGGAACCTGGTAAAACTTGTTCTTTTTACTCACTGTGAAGTTGTCTCTAAGTTACACAAGAAATTCCTTAACAGGCAAGAATTGTGTTAGTGTGTTGTGCCAGGGGAGGTTTAGATTGGATATTAGGGAAGATTTCTTCACTGAAAGGGTTGTCAAGCCCGGGAACAGGCTGCCCAGGGAACTAGTATCCCTGGAGAGATTTTTAAGATCAGGGACATGGTTTAGTGGTGGGCTTGGCAGTGCTGGGCTAACAGCTGAACTTGATGGACTAAGGGGGCTTTTCCAGCCTTAACAATCCTATGATTCTCAGTCCAGTTCCAGCCCTTTCTTTTGCTGATAGCACCAGAGCTGTTGTGTGTGGGGCCATGTGGGTGCTGGAGGACTGGCAGCATTTACCTTGCCCCAGGTATAGCCAGGGACCCCAGGGGTGGTTGGGTTGAATACCTTTCCTGTCTGTGGTGTCAAAGCATAAATCCTCAAAGGTTCACTTTTGGCTCCTTCTAACTAAAATCAATTCTGGAAGTGGTTTCTTCCTCCTTGGTCTGGTGTGTGTTTGCCACTGCTGAGTCTGCCTGGAGAACTAAGTATGAAGATTCTCTGTTTATTCCTCCTCTCTGTAAGGAGATGGAGTTTCTCTGGAAGTTTCTCTGGGAGAAAGCCTAGTAATGAATCTGCTGGACGTGTAGCCCCGAAGTCCCTGGAACCTCACGTAGTTGTTGTTCTTCCCACTTCCCCCGGCTCCTGGAGGTTTTGTTGGGGTCCGTTAGCCGTGAGCAGGGCAGGCATGCTGCTGGAAGATGGGAAGAATGACAATGTATGATGTTCTCAAGTTTCCAGTAAAAGTTCAAGTGAAAAAGTGAATCACAGCTTCCCCTCTGGAGCTCCTCGAGGACTAATAGAGAGGAAAACCGGCAGCTTTCCAGAGCAGTACACAATGGTTTCAGCTGAGAGGAATGAAGGAGGAGAAGTTCTGCAGCTTCTCCTTTACATAATCTGGACGAGCTGGGTCCTTTGGGGTGCTGGGCAGAGTCCAGCTCCTGTGCTGCTCACCTGCCTTGCAGAGGATGAATCCAACACCTTATGGTTATTGTGGTGAGGCTTACACTCGTGGGAAGTTCAAAGCATCAGCTGTAGCTTCTTCTAGACTGAGTTCAGCCCTTAGAAGGCTAATGGCCATATCAGTGATAAAAATCAGTTCTGAGCACAGTGTGATATGCCAACGTGGGAGGTGAAAAGCATTCAGGAGATGGGCAGGACCCTGGAGTCACCCCCCAAAGAAAGGCCAATATATATTGGGGTGAAATGTAGCAATGTGATTATTCTGTATGTCTGCAGCTGCACAATTGTAGATGGCAGCACCTGGTCGGGGCTGGCACTTCCCCAAGTGACAAATGTTAGTTTATAAGGGGATGGAGAAATTAGAGACTCGGTAAGACTCAGGAATTCTTGCAGCTTAAAAGCAGCTCTACAAATGTTGAGAGTGAGACTTGCAGATCATTACCAGGTGAAAAAACATTTTGGTAAAATATTTGAGCATATGCAAGTAATCTTTTGAGAATGATGTTGAGACTTCTAGAAAACAAATGGTGGGATAAAAGGTGTCTGCAACTCTGTTTTTTCAGTGATGTCCTGTTAATGGGTCTGTTTCCCACAAAGCCCCATGTGGAAGGCCTAGCACTAACCTAGGTCAAGTTATTTTTCTTGGGATTGTCCTAGCAGCCCTTAAAAGAGTGCAGAGTGGTGTTAGTGTAGGGTAATGATTTCCACATAGCTGCCTTTAATCCCCTACAACACATCTGAAAACACTTTTCCCGTCCTTGAGCCGTAAATTAAATGACTTGGAACATTTGAGCGACACCTGATCTCTTGCCCATGACGTTGGAAAAGTGCAATGGGTTTTTGCTGTTGCCTAAACACAAAGCTCTGACTGTTGGTAGTGTGAACCTGCTGCCAGGGTGGCTTGGGGTGGCTCTGCTGATCCCCACATCCCTGCTGCTCTGGGGGTGCAGAGTACCCCTCCTGCTGCTGGTCCTGCTGGGGTGTGGGCACAGAGTGTTCCTGCAGTCAGGGTTGGGCTGTGAGCTCCAAGCATCAGCCCCTTCTGCAGTAGCTGCCTGTGGCATCATTCTCTTAGACAGAGTCATCTCTTAATTATTTTGGATTATTTTGGATTACATGGTATTTTGCTGTTCCCAGGGAAAAGAGGGAGTCTCTCTGAGTAAGTATAAATGCTCATTGAGCTTACGATTTGCATTTCTCTTTGGTGAGGCTGATGTTTCTCCCATTCCCCTTTGCTTTGCATTTAAAGGTGCCAAATGGAACCTGAATTGTGCCATTTCAGCTTGTTTCAGCATAGTTCAAGTGGAAGCTGGGGCTGAGGTGAACTTGGCCATTGCTGGAAGCTGTTTGAGATGGTCTGAATTATACCAAGAACTTCTGGTCACTCTACATAATTGATAGTGAAACCTTGAGTTTAATCATTAAAGCATTAGCTACAGATGAGCTTCTCCATGTAAATCAGTCTGGACATGTTTTTTGTTAGGTGTAAGTATTCTCATAATGACTCTTGGAAAACACAAGTTTAGCTGCTTTCTGGTTCAGACATTGTGATCTTTGTCAGGGGTATGGAGAACTGGGAGGCTCCAGCTGGGAAGTGCTGGCAGCACTGGTGACCGAATGCCATAGCTTTACACAGAGCTAATTTACTGCATCGCTCTCATCTGCTGCAGTCAGAATTGCTTTCTGAAACTCGTGTTTACTGGCAAATTGAAGTATTTGAGGATGATTTAAGCTGCTTGGCATGTGGGCTCCAGAGCTGAGAGGGGGAAATGTTGTCACAGCCCTTTCTCAGGGTACTGTGAGCTCTCATCAGACTGGCTCAGTGTGAGGGGAAAGCACGGAAATAATAATGTGATCCCTGCCAATGTAATTAGGCATTTCCATTGTTCTAGACCTCCAGATGAGATTGCCAATGTGGAAGCAATATACACAGCTCTGGATCATGGCAAAAAGCGAGTTGGGGCTGCTGGCGTCCTGGTTTTAGCTGATGTTCCTGGGAAGGACTGTTTCCTTTGTCCCACTTGGAAAGACCAACTTATAGTGAATTGTCCCAGCCTAAAATCAGATAATTACAGTAAAGATAAATTATCAGAACAAGCCATCTAGCTATGAGAGAGAGTATGCCATATCTTGTTAAAAATCCTGTGATGGCAGTACTGAGTAGTGGTTTGGAACAAACAATAACAACCTTAAATCTTCAGAACCTGGATCCAAAGTGTATGAAAGTCACTGGGAGTCCCTGCTTTTGGTAGATTTTAGGTCGAACCTTAGATTTGAAAAGGCAGCTTTGCATGCTGACTGGTGTAGCTGCAAAATACCCAAGGTAAAAAATCACCTTAAGAATTCCTGAGTTAAACCTATGCTTCTTAATTTTTCAAACTTGGACTCTGCAGATAATTAAACCAAAGCTGCTTGTGGTATGTAGCAGGGGCCAGAGTCCACAAAAGATACTTGGATGTAGCCTGTGATTTGTGCCCATGGAACAAGACCCACATTCATTAAGTGCAGATTGCAATGATAAACAGGATAGTTTGCATGTGAAAGCTTTATCTTGAACTTCAGGGAATTTCCATCTCCTAACTCAACCTCCTTGCATCTTAGAAAGCCTGTGTATGATCCTGCTGGACCTTGTCTGGGCCCCTGCAACTCCCTCATACCCCAAGTGCTGGAGATCCATGCTGCGGATCACATCCCAGCCATGCCCTCAGATGCCTTTGTGGGGGAAAAAGTGATCAGGCACATGGAAAAGCTTTGGACAGTGGCAGCATCCTGCTTTGCCTTGGCAGGACTGAAGATGCATTTGGGAATGGAAACTGTATTTTTAGGGCTTTTTCTATCTGGCACCTGTTGAAAGCGTCCACATGATTCATACAGGGTTGTGTAAGCATTCTCCCTGATAGGTGTTTATAC
>NW_008671149.1:23217-24476 GCF_000695815.1 Acanthisitta chloris
ATATGTATGCATATATCTATGTGCACACACAATCAGAATACTTCCTGGATTCAGGGCCAGAATAAAGGGACAAAGCTAAGAATATGCAAAATGAGCCTCCATGAGCCTCTCCACTGATTTCTTCAACCAAAATAAGTTTGCATCTTAAACCTCACGCTGTGCCAGAGCTTGTAGTTCAAGGATGGTTTTGAGCTTCATGGTTTTAATAGCATGGAACTGGCATCTTCTCTATTTACCACTATGTTATTTCTGAGGATAATTTTAAACAAACACATATATAAGATATTAATTCTCTGGCAGGCCTAAGTACTATATATATATATATATATACATGGCTTTTTGGGGTTTTCTTTTGTGTTTTGGGGGCTTTTTGGTTGGTTGGGGTTTGTTTTGCTTTGACTCTTCATTAGGTTTTTTGTGGGTTTTGTTTGTTTGCTTTTGTTTGTTTGGGTTTTCTGTGAGTTTTTTTGTTTATTTCAAAGCAGTTTAAGTGGAGTTTACTTACTTTCTCATTGCAGAGCTGAAGGGAAGACCTGGTCACCCCCTGTTCTGGAGGACGGCAAGGCTCAGGCATACCGGATCAACATTGAGCCAGATCCACAGGTATGGCAGTCACAGCCCTGCACAGCTGCAGCTCTCCCAGCTTGCTTTTGGGGAGAGGAGATCCAGGTCTGGGGCCTGGAAAGCCCTCTGCTCTGCCTGCAGACCTTCTAGAGGTGAAGGAGTTTCCATGTGTGGTTTTAAAGCTCCATGCAGGTCTCACTGTGCTTTCCTTGGGCTGGTACAGCCCAGGCTCCCATGGTGAACCAGTTCCTGAGTTGATTTAGCATAATCCCATCCCTGTCATTGCCCTCTGCCCAAGCCAGGCTTTGAATCAGCTTGCCAGTGGCACAAGGAGGCTGGGCAGCATGTGAAGGGCAGCACCCAGCATGAACCCACCGCAAGGCCAGTGACCAAACTCATGGTCAGCATTGTTTTGGATGGAGCTGTTGGGAGCCCTCTGACAGTGCTGCCTGGTGCCTGCCCTTCCCAGGGCACAGCACACATGGGGTCTGTCTGCATCTGCCTTGGCTGATATGCCTCCACCTTGGCTGCTTCCAAAATCCACAGCACCCTCCCAGTCCTGTGACAGTGATTCACCTCCCGTGGTGGTGGATTATTTTTTGGTAATGTTCTCTTATTTTGTTTTGTTTTGTGTTTGTCCTTTCTCCTCTTTCTCTCATTTTTGAAGCTTCTCTCTTCCCTGTGTCCTCAGCTCT
>NW_008671149.1:24537-45247 GCF_000695815.1 Acanthisitta chloris
TGGGGCAAGGGCAGTACCATCTCCCACAGCAGCCTGTTTCTGGGTGGTTGAAGGAGCTGAGCAGGTCTTCATCTTTCCTACCCATCTCTTGACTAATGGCTTGTTAGGAAGGTCAAAAATTACTCCTGTTCTCCTTTGGCTCCTCAAAGGGAAGAGGAATGGAGTCTCTCTCCTCCCTCTCTGCCTCTGAGGTACCAGATGGTCAGGTTTTGGATGTGATGGTCCATGCTGTAGAGGTGTCTGGAGTACGAGGAGGAAGACCAGGTGGAGGGGATGGGCAGAGGGCAGCTCCTGCTGTTTTTCTCCCCGTCGGATGTGTGCTGAGCTGATGCACATACTGCCAGCTTTCCAGGGCACCTGAGGTCATGGATGGCAGGGCTGGGGCCTGCTGAGGCATTTCACTGCTGTAGGTTGGCCAGCTCCTCCTAGGGCAGGAGCAGAGGCCCCGGGGCTGCCTGCAGCCTTCAGAACACAGAATTGCGTCAGTTTGGGCTGACAAAACCCCCTGCGCTTGCCCCAGTGACACAGGAGTGCTCTTGGACTGATGCTCAGTGTTCAAATATTGTTCAGATGGTTTCCTTCACTGCAGAGGTGGTTCATGTTATGTGTTGTTCCAATGATTTTTATCCAGCCCTTGCAAAGTGCCTGCATGTACGTTCTGCTTGTTTAGCTTGGCTGCTCCATTCCAGACAGGTTTTTAGAGTGTCCTGACAAGAGTTCCCCTGCAGCCCTCCCTTGGCTCAGTCTGGAAGGAATACAAGAGCTACCAGGGTGGAAGAGAGGGGGATGATGCTACAGGGAGTGGTGTACCCTTCAGAGAGGAGTGGGAAGGGAGATCATCCAAACTTCATGAGAAGCAGACCTGAATCTGAGGCCATTCCATCCATTGGAATTTGCAAATATTCTGCATTCCTACCTGTGGACAGCAGGCAGAGGCACAGCACAACGGCAGCACTGGCAAACCTGCCCCAGTACTGCACACAAGCAACACGTGGGTCTGTTAGTCTTTCCTGCACTGACTGACAGCACAGGGTGATCTGTGAGCTTGGGCTTTGGGTTCTGGCTATGTTTGCTTCATTCATCAATTACAGCCATCTTTTTCTGACAGATATTTTTTCTTAATAGACTTTAATGTGCCCAAACCCTATGAATAATATTAAATGAGGAACAAATGTGCAGCAGTTCCACTGCCAGATACAACATTTCTGAGGTTTAATGCAGATTGGATTTGAATCTGACTATTAATATATGTTACATATGGATCTTGTTAAAAATTAGACAGTTGTATAGAATATAATGAAGGGGTAGGGATGGATTACCCTGAATCCAGACCTATACTGAAAATGTGTAAATGTGGGCAGTAGGTGGGTAAGGCAGATGTGTTTGTGGTAAGGCACCAAGAGGTGTGTGAACAATGATACGCAGATACAGGTAGCAGATTCCTGCTCTTGCTTTGTTTTTCAGTGCCTGTATCCCTGTGTTGTCTTGCTTAATGGCTTTGTGGATTTCCCAGACAAGAGGTGAAAGGAGTTACACACATTGCTGTGGCTGCACCTGAGATGCACTAGTTGACTCTTCTCCCTCCCCAAACCAGCTGTGCCTCCAGCAGAGTCCATGCTGATGGACTGGGACATGTACCAGCAGCTGTCCTAACCCTGGCATTATCACTTATGTTCTCTGACCTGCATGATGCTGAGGGTGACCATCAGCACCCAAGAGAGTCAACTCTTGCCACAAGCATCCCATCCCCTGGAAGCAGAAATCCCAGCCATGGCTAGAGTCCCTGTGGAGCAATGCCAGGTGAACCAGGGCTATCCCATACTCTGTTCATTCAGCCTCTCTAGCAAAGGCACTTACTAGATTGTGAGAAAGAAAAATCTCTTTGTAAAGTAATAACTTGGCTCAAAATGTGCAACCTTTAGGCTCACTTCCTTGCATCTGGAAAAAAGCAATCTGCTTTGAAACACAGGGAAAAATAATTCTGCTGGAATTCTGTACTCAAATCACAAAAAGAAGTTTGGGGTTGTCCTTGAAAAGGGGTTTGAGATTTTTACCCCAAGTGGCCTTTGCAGTAATGTGGAGCACATGTCCTTTCTTCCTCCAGGCTTTATCAACTCTTCATCTTACTGGGCAAAGATGCCTTGCAAGTCTTTTGACTTGTGACTACAGTAATTCTTGCTGGAGGCCTCAAAACATTGAGCATAAGCAGAATGCCTCAGTCTGGATGACTTGTAGGAAAGCTGTATTTCTGTTATTACAATTTCGTTTATTTAGGTGTAATCTTTTTCTTGAAGGCAGAGAGACTTGCAGGGATCTTCTGTGCAAGATAACTTGGAAGGTATGGAGCAGCTGGTGAGCTGTCCTCTCCCCTCTTTCTAAATCTGTCTTGGTTTGTCAGCTGAGCTTTGTGGAAAACCCCTACTCAGAGCCCAAGAATGTAATCAATCCTCCTTATTAAAACTTTGATTAATGCCATGACTGTGGGGAATAGCTGCTCTCACAACTGAAAAAGCTGGAAGTGGAGAGCTGCTTGTTAACAATTAGCAGGAACAGCACTGAACAGGATGAGTGAGTCACCTTTGGGAAATAATATTTTTTTAAAAAGCAGACTTTAGTTATCAGTTGGTTTCACTAGACATGCCTGTCCTTAACAGCAGGGATCTATAGAGGAGGCAGTTGACTTGTACCTCAGAAGCCAAGGGATGCGTGTCTGTTGGACCTGGAGGTGGGTGCTGGTGGGACCCACAGGGACACTGGGGGTAGCGTGGAGCTCTCCAGCCAGCAGTCAGGATTCCCATGATGCTGACATGACATCACCGCTGATGTGTTGGGATCCCCAGTTTTGCCTTGTGTGGTGGTGGTGTTGTAGGCACTGGCCCCAGCCATCCCTCCCCAGCAGATGGAGGGAGTGGGAGTGCCCATCCATCAGTGTCTGGAGTTCCCACTGTTTTTGGCTTCCTGTACTATGAGCTCTCACTAGTCAAAATACTGCCATGTGGTGCTAATAAAAGGAGAGGATGTTTGTTTTCTTGACCATTCCCAAACTGCCAGAATTGGCAGCTTTCTGGCACACGGGAGCTGGGAACGTGGGCTTTGGGCCATGGGGACCCTGTCAGTGCTAATTGACAGTAGATCAAGTGTCTGGGTGGGAGAATAATTGCAGCAGAAATTAAACTGGCAGCATGTAGCTGAAGCTGGAAGAGGATGCAAGTCCTCCCAAACCTGGACACTTGGCTGAAATAAACTATGTGGGATGACAGGCTGGGTTTCCTCCGGTGGTGCAGACAGGGAGTGGCACTTCCCAAAGACACAGGAATGGCATTCCAGTGCCACCCAGCTGGAAGAGTGGTCCCTATGTCATTGTCAGGGGAGGAAAGAGGACACTGAGTTGGTGCTCTTGGTCCTCTCTTGTGCTGTGTCCTGAGCAGCAGCTTTCCTAGCCTGATCGTCCAACTGCAGGGTGAACTCGGTCCGAAAAGAAGAGCCAGTCTCTCCATGGTATCAGAGGAGCTGCACAGGATGAGAAGGCTGTTTCTGCTCATCACTGATATAGTTTTATTCCTATAATGTGTTAGTCTGTGCTTGACACCAAAGTCTCTGCCCACAGAGATTCATGGTGGTTTGTGCTGACTAAGATCAAGTGCATGCAGCTTGCCTTGTGAAAATACCAGCCAGGATGGGGTGAAGAGGAGTAACTGGGACAAACTTGGATCTAATGCAGCTGTTTGAGCAGCCTGATCCAGACAGTGCTGGAAACCCAGTGCTGTGTGTGAGCCAGGCCAACGGAAATGTGAACACACCTGTGTTTGCTTTGTTTGCTGTGGTTGGATGGGCTCAGGTGTGTGTGGTTGCAGGACTGAGGACCTGCTGCCTCCTGCTGCATGCAGGTTCTAGCCAGCCTGGGCTCTGCAACATTATTCCTGTGAGCTTTTCACACCTGTGCTGGCCTCACAAATACTCTCAGTCTATCGCAGTGATGATCGTACCTGCTCCTAATTAAAAAATTAATTTAAGCAAAAAAATCACATGTGGGCTTCAGGTGAGCCAGAGCCTCTGGTGTCCCAGTTGTGGGCATACAGGGACAGTGGTGTCCTGCAGTGGAGCAGGGAGGGCAGTTTGGTGCCAGCTTGTTCCTTGGCACTGACTCTTACAGCTTGAAAAATGTCATACTTATTTTTGGTCTCAGCAGAGGATCATTGATTTATTTATTTTTTTTTTACTAAGGGTGAATAGCTTCTCATTTGATTAACTGTGAGTAATGGAGTTACTGTAAGTTGAATTAACTCTAAAGTTCTCCATGGGTTGCTGCTGTGCAGGAGACTTCCATGTACTTCTTTGCAAAAGCATGGCATAGGCAGTGCTGATTTCTGTGAACTGGGGGTTAAAACCTCCTTGCTGGAGAGGTGGAATTTCCTTTCTCAAAGCAACTGACCTTCCTTCCTCCCCTGGTCACAGGGCAGGATGGGCCATGGCTGCTCCTGGGAGAGATCTTGCTGGGACCCCTGGTCCCAACCAGCTGGGCACCAACTGTGGCTCTCCTGGTGCAAGGAGGGAAAACGTCTGCCTCGTGCTTTGGGGAAAACAAAGGATGAGCTCATGCCCTGGCATGGGCCTGGGCTCCCGACCATGGGAACTCCCAGCTCGTTTGAGGACTGACTTAATAGCAGAAACATGCTGAATCCTGATGTCTGCTGTGAGTGCATCAGCCTTGAGCTGTTGGTGCTCAGGCAGTTTCACACCCAAATATTAGGGGTTTATATACCACCAAAAAACACCTGGTGCTCAGGCAGTTTCACACTAGGGGTTTATATACCACCAAAAAACACTGATCTAATTTACTGGCTCAAGAGGTTACACACATGTTGCTGTGCTCTTGTGTTTACTTTTTCCTGTGATATAATATTGCATCATTTGAAAGCAAAGGAATTTTGTCAGTATCACTCTTAATACCTTGAACTGTCGTAGCTGTAGCCTGTTAGGTGAAATCCTCTATGTATCTCTTACATAAATCAGTATCTTTAAGTGAGTTTCCATAAGCTGATACATGAGAGTGGCAAAAACAATCTTAGGATAAAGGGGAAAAAACAGGTATGGAAACTTAAAGATGGTGTTTTCTTCTGTTCTAGTAACTTGAATAGTTTGTTCTCATCAAAGATGCATAGGAACAATACTGAAATGGTAACAATTGGGGTTTGGTTTAAGATCAAACAAAATGCTAGTGGAAAAAGTGCTAACATGGGCATATACTGTGTCATTTTACTTGATAACATCAGTTTCAGTGATGACTCTTAACACAGGTAAGGAACCTGCTGTTTGTGCACTCACAAGTGCTGAGTGTTTGTGTGGAAGCACAGGTGTAGCTCAGTTTTTCTGTTCTTATCTGTCAGAAAAACACCTTATCCCATTTTGTTTTGCCTTGTTTCTCGCTTAAGAGGTATTACTTGCTCTTGGACATCACTTGTGTGACATGCTAGGGTGAGAGCATGTGGAGAGAGCCATCCCCAGTGGTGCAGGGGAGGATGTTGGGTGCTGGAGGGATGCTCACTGTGGTCCCTTGGGATTGTCAGGCTGAAGCTGCAGCCTCCATCTCCTGGAGCAACTCCTGCCACAGAGGGCTGGGAAAGCTTAGGACATGTAATTGAATCTAACTGAATTTATCTTTTTATATTTATAAGTAAAAGCAGAAGTTTGGGGCATTCCAAAATGAAAAAAGAATTCTTCCGTCCTATTGCTTTTGCTGTGTTTATGTACCTTACCCTGGCTTTTACAGAGGAGGATGTTCAGATAAGCCATGCATTAAATTAGGCACCTTTTGATTTTAAACCTGTAACATTTGTGTAGTCTGAAGCTTAGTTTGTTGCCAGTAATACTTTTAGTTTCAATTAGCTACTGGTAGTGGTTACGGAAAGAAAATGTGATAACACCTGAAAATGCAACAATTCCCCAACTGGGAGAGAGGAGAGAGACAGTAAGCTGGAAAGGCTGAAATCGGGACGTTGTCTGTTAGTGTTAAGCTCACCAGGTTTGTCCTTTAAGCCAAACACCAGATGGTGAGAAAAGTGATTCAATGGAAGCATAAACTGAAATGGGATGAGCAGCATCTTCCCTGGGAGGAGGGGAGCAGGCAGGAGGGTGGGTGGATGCTTGTTCTGATGGTTTGGGATGTTTTCCATCTGTGGTGGATATTATTTTCTGTCTGTGGGGAGGCTCATCCTACAGCAGTCTGTACACAGTGGGGGTAGCTTAAGGCTGAGCCCTGGCAGGAGCATCAGCCTGACACCTGCACTGAGCAATGCCTTCCTGGTCCTGGGCTTGGAAGATGACCTTGAATACAGGGATGTAGAGGGAAAGTCCTCTCTAGGGTTTAGGCTGTTGTTGAGCTTATCCCTGGTGAGTAGTAACCTGGCAGGAGCCTGATGCTGCTGCCAGAGAGAGGAGGAAATTTCGAGGCTCTTGTACCAAGACATTTGTACAAAACTCTCCTCTCTCTGCTGAGTAAACACCCCTCACACCCTTGGCGTTGGAGACATGCTCTCTGCACCGCAGCAGGCAAGATAAATGGAAATACATTTTTATCATGCTTGATGGTCTTGGGTAACTTTTTTTTCCATTGCTGTGGATTTTTAAGAGACTGCTGGGGAGCCAGGTAGCTTAAGGGATCAAGTCATGGCATTGCAGCTCAAGTCTCTCTTGAGCTCTTTAATTTGCATGAGGTCTGCAGCTTCTTCCAGAGGGGTGAAGCTGTTCCCTGGAGCCTTGGGAGCCAGCAGCCATCAGAGCCTTGCTGGTGGCCATCAGCATGGCTGCTCTGAGGTGGAGAAATGTCACTGCTAATTGTGAGAGATTGTCCCTGTGTTAGATGTGTGCTGGCCTTGTGTTATACACTATCACAGAATCACACAGTGGTTTGGATTGGAACGGACATTAAAACCCATTCAGTTCCAATTCCCCTGCCATGGCCAGGGGCAGCTTCCACTAGCCCAGGTTGCTCCAAGCCCTGTCCAACCTGGCCTTGAACATTTCCAGGGATGGAGCAGCCACAGCTTCCCTGGACAACCTGTGCCAGTGTCTCAGCACCCTCACAGGGAAGAATTTCTTCCTAATATCCACTCTAACCATGCTCTCTGAGTGTGAAGCCATTCCCCTTGCCCTGTCTCTACACGCCCTTGTTGTGCAGTACAGCCTGTCCTGGGGACACAGGTAGGCTGGGGCTCTGCCAGGCTCCAGCCTGAGCTGTGTTTCACGTGAACATTGTCTGCAGCCTCTTTGCAAAAATACCATCTGATTTTAAAGGTTTGGTCTCTTGGAGAGATCTGAAAATTTAATTTGGTGTTCAGCTGGTGACTGTGAAAGGAGTGTAGCAAGAAGGACGTGATGGATAAAGTTCTACTCCAAACTGTGGTATACGCTGAAAGGGGAACTTGGCAGAATATTTGAAATCTGTCTCATAAAATAACCAACACACTCTGTTTATCCAGCCTCAGCAAACTACACCCGACCTTTTTTTTCTTATCTTTTAATCTTCTGAGCTGAGCTAAATAATGGGATCATACTTACTGAAGCCTTTAAAAGTTAGATCGAAGCCTGCTTAGTCTGTAAAAACAGCATATACACAGGACATCTGAACTGTACTTATAGGGAAATGTGTAAAAATGGGTGTAGCTTTTAAAATTTATCCTTTCTCCTCCAGCTTTGGCAGGGGCAGCCTTTGACAAAGGGCTCCCCGTGGGACTATTTTTGTGGCTTTTGTTGAAGAGTAGATCCTGCTCCTGTGGCCATGAGCCACGGTGTAAATCTGTTATTTGCATTGAAATGAAATCTGTGCTGTTCGTCCCATGCACCTCCTCTGTGGGGTAGTAACATGTTTTCCATTTCTGGGACTTTTGAACTGGTTTGTCAGAGACAAAGCAGTGTCTTTGCTGTTGCAAAGCTGGGGGGAAGGAGATGAGGAGGCTGCTGCATTGCAATTGCAGAGGCTGAGTTTCATCATGAGGGTATCGGGATGTGCTGGGATATGTCTTCAGGCTTAATTGCTTGCCACATTTGCATGAAAGAGGAGTTGCAGTAATGAAGGCAGAAATATTTCATCCACAAAAAGCCCTCTGCCAGAAGTCAGAATCAGTTGGAGCTCAATTACCCAGGCTTGGAGTGAGGGAGAGAGAAGCCAAATGCTGGTGAGGAGCTGGAGCACTTGGGCTAATCCTGTCGTTGCTGGATAATGGACACTTGTAACCAAGCATAGTCACAAGAGGCAACTCTTCTAGGTGATTCTATGGCTGAGACATGCTTTGACTTCCTGGTGCACAAATAGCAATTCTTGTATCTCTAATTCAGCATTTTGGCAGCAAAAGTCTAGCTGACACCGACTGATCATGGTCTGGTTTTGTGAAGAGGGTGGATCTGAAGAACATCAAACAGAAAGCTGCTTTGGGCTGAGCCAAGCATTAATGGCCTTCAGCTCTGTTTGGGTCTGATGTGGTGTGTGTTTATAACAGAGAACAGGACTGGCAACCCCGGGATTAGGGAAATAAACATGGTGCAGGCCATCCCTGTGGAGCTGGGCACCCACACTGCAGGGACAGAGCTGCTGTTGGTCCTGTGTGGGCAGATCTCCCCCCACTGCTGCACAGATGGGCAGATGGAGGGTGGGTTTGGGGCTCAGAGGTATGATTTTGGAGGTGTGTTTAGTTCTGCAGCTGGTGGATCTGCTCCCAAGGAAGGTTTCTTAGACAGGCTGAAGCTATCATTGCTCAAAGGTGTTCCAGATTATGCCATGGTTGTAAGGGCTTGCATGGAGGTTGTAGGAGGCAATGTTGGCCTCTCAAATTAGCAATCCTCAGTTTCCCTTTCTGTCTGGTGGTCTGAAAAAAGGAGATTAATTATTTTGTTTGCACTTCTGGTCTTTTAAGAGTCTAATTTATAACATACAAGTGAATGAACTTTAAATGCTTTGGATCAGAACATGAAGTCTTTTGTTCCCCAGAAGCTCTGTCTAAAACCTGTGGTGTCTAGAGCTAAAGACTTGCAGTTGAAAAATGCTGGAAGAACAAATAGGACATTTTGCAAAATGTCAAAAAAAAAAAAAGAGAAAAGACAAGTGTGAGAAAACAGATTGGGAGTTTCTGGTTTGTAGGCTAAAAGAGTTCTCCTTGGTGAAACTCTATAGGCTGGCTCTTAGGAAGGGTTTGCAAACTGTCTTAATTTAAGAAAGGCCATAAAAAGCAGGAAGAAAAGCTAGCAGAGAAAAGCAAATTAGATCCCAAAGAAGGACACTTTAACTGATCTTGAACTTGAGAACTGGAAAGAAATCTAGCTGGTTCTGGGTTCCTGAGGATGAGTGTGAGAGTGTCGTGCACAAGGAGAAGCCTTACAGAGGTCTCACAGCCTTTGAGGAAGAGGAGACTGATCTCTGGCCTGGGAACAGCTTTTTCTGCAACAGGAAAGTTGTGTGGCAGAGAAATGGGGAGCAAAAAGGAAGGCAGAAACCAGAGTGCGCTCAGAGGGTCAGTGCCTCCCACAATGCCATTAGTTGCCCCAGTATGAAGCTCAGCTCTCCAAAGCCTGCAAAGGGTTTGGTGGAAAAGCTGAGGGACTTCAACTGAGGAGCTTCATGTCCATGGTCTTGATCTGGTAGCTATTACGGTGCTCCAGTACCCATCAGGAGGAACCTGTTGATCCCTATGGATGCTGCTTAGTTGCCTGTGGCTTTATAATGTGGCTGAGCAGAGTAAAGATGAGCTGCCACAACCATGAACCTCCTCCTCCCACAGGGACAGGGAACTGGTAGCAACTGGAGAGGCTGAGCAGCTCAGCAGTGCAATAGGGGCTCTGATCCCCCTTGCTTCCATCACCAGGCTTCCATGCCTTTTGGAAAGTGCCCAAGCCAAGTTTTAGCTTTATAGCAACATTTGGTCTTGATGTACAAATTGCTGAGTTTAACAGGGATGAAGGGCTGACGCTTTACAAACTACCTTGGATTAAAGCAAGTCCATGGAGATGATGGTCTGTAGGCCCTTTGATGGAGGAAGTTTCCATTTCAGAAACAGCTGCCAGCGCCGTGCTCCTCAGCAAAGGGTCTGGATGGCCACAGTGTGGGGGAGCACAGGTGGTGAGAGGAGAGGAGAGGGCCCTGCCCTTCCTGCAGCCGAGCCCTGGGGCACAGATAATTAAGGCTAATGGCTTTCTAAAAGCATCTCTCCATAGCTCTCAATCCTGCCAGCCACATGGGCCATTGCCTTTTTCCCCCAAATGTTTATGATCCTTCTTTTCCTCTCTGTGTCATGGTTGAGAGTGTTTTCTTTATTTCCCTTGAAATAATAATGTAAATCTGGGAATTGGAAGCCCATAGCCTGCTTGTATATGTTTTTTTTTAAAGAATATAAATAGGGGAACAGTTAAAATTATATTGTTCCTGGCAGCAAAATTCCTTTTTTAATAGACAATTTGAAGTTATTATGTTGGAAGCAGTTTTCCCCATGTGTGTGTGCATGCATGGTGTGGAAGGAGCCATGCCAAGAGGGCTCTGAGTGGCTTCTGGGGCTGTGGAAATGCATCAGTTTTCCAGCTGATGGCAAAAAAAAACCTGTCCAAGCCACCATCTTGCAGTTCTTAATTAAGCCTGTTTTTATCAATGAGCGTTTTGCCTTAGGAAGAACTGAAGAATTGGATTTTAAGATATTTTTTTTCTAGCAAGATCTGGTTTTTATTTCTCTTAGCTGTACATTTTTACAAGGCTTTGGAGCGCCAGTGTGTTCTCCTATGCACCAGTGATAGATATTCGTTTCCAATTAGTATTTATTGGATTATTTTAGTTCAAAAGTAAGCTTTGTATCAGAGCCCCACAATATGTACCTTGTTATTTGTTCACAGGATGGTGTTTTTCTTTTCCTGCTTGGTTTTTCATCTGCTTCAGTCTACTGAAGAGCTGGTGTGAGGCAGCTCAGCTGGGGACCTGCTCTGGAACAGATTAAACCAGCTTAAACAGATTCCAGCACCTATGTATTCCATTGGTACAGACATGTTTCTGACTCACATAGCTGAAAATAGCAGCCAACGTCCATCCGTAGGCTGTATCCAGCTTTCTGCTGCTTTTCCTGATTGCTGGAATTAGCTTCTCTCCCCAGACTGAGTTTTTGCAGGTAAAGCCTGGCTTGGGTGCCTCGTGGTGACATTAACAGCAGGTGCTGCTGGGTTTATAGATGTGCATGGGGCTAACTAACAGCCCCTCACACACCCATATATGTGGAATTCCATATATGTGGAGTAACACATAGGTAATGTTTTATATTGGTAAAATAATATGGAAAATTTGTGGTTTAATGGCATCTGAGCTCCTGACTTGAGGTCGTATGACAAAAAGATTTCCGTTGTTTGCACTGGGACTTAAAAAGCAAATGGAAATATTAATACTAAGCTAAACCCTTGACCAGTGTGTTCCTCATACTGTAGATGACTGATCTTATTTGAGGAGAAAACCTCCCAAAATGAACATGGATCTTTGTGGGGTAACTGCAAGTGAAAAATCCCAGAACTGGTACCTTGGCTTGAGGTGTTGCCCAACCTGCACATGGAACTGCCAAGCTTGAGCTTATCCTGCTTTGCTGATGGAAGTGGGAGTGATGACCCTGAAGCTGGGAGCACAGTAAGTGCCCTCAGAGTGTTAGAACACAGAACGAGAAGCAGACTCACAGCCTTTCGAGGAAATAACATATATGCCTTTACAGGAGAATAAATGCAGAATATTTGGCAATGGCTCAGCTGTGGAGAAACAACAAGTTTGTTTGGTCAGGGACCAAGGCAAACTGTGTAGATTCAGCACGATTTAACTGCAGGTCAAGCCTGAGTTTTTCTTTTCCTGCTGCACATCTCTGTTTTCCACAACACGTGTAAAATGTTATTACTGCAAACTGCAGGTCCCAGCACAGCCTCTCCATGTACATCACACTGTAAATCTCAGGTTTTTCTGCTTTTTTTCTCTTCCAGGACAATGGCCCAGCCCAGAGCAGGAGGTCACTGCCCCACGGGGCTGGGGGCAGCCCCATGGACAGCAAGCAGATGCTGAATGTGCAGCATCACCAGCCGACTCGGCTCTACGCGAACAGCAGCTCCGAGTCAGCACTGCCAAGCCAGCTGAGTGGGCTCCACATCAGTCCTGCCCACAGGTAGGACCGAGCAGGGCTCACACTCTGCATCCACTGCTGTTCCTGCAAACTCAGGTTCAGGGGACTGCACAGAGGCTGTGCTGCTCCCAGAGCTCCAGAGATAACAGAAGCTTAGAATCATTTCAGTTGGAAAGACCTCTAAACGAAATGATTCCACAATTCTGTGCGTGCCACAGGCATTAATATATTAGCTTTTTGAAGTATATATCCAAGGCAGGATGGAGGGTGCTGCCCTCCAAGGAGTGGGGATCACCCCACTGCAGACCCAGGAGAAAACGCTTGGCCTGGGACCTGGAGATATCCACTGAAAAAATGAACCTTGGTAACTGGGATGTTTATAAGTGTAAGATCTGCTCAGTGCAGCTGTCCTGGAGGCTGGGGAATAAATAATGCTCCTAGGAAAGAAACAGCTCTTGTGTAGCCAAGAATGGTTTGGGTGGATAACTCAGACACTGAGACAGGCCAGGTTGTGGGCTGGGATGCTTTTGCATGGTTTATGTGGATGCTGATTTATGTTCCTCCAGACCGGCAAAATATCCTGCTAGAAAGTTATGTCTGTATCACATACCAAGAGCAAAGACAGTTTCTTTTCAGCTTGGGAACTCCATGCCTGCACAAATTTTTATTTAGTGATGCTGCAAGCCAGATTACTCCCTGTGCTGCTCTGGGAAAGTTAATGAAGTTGGAAAGCAGAGAACTGCACAAAAAGTACAGAGAACAAAATCCGGTGTTATCTGTGTGTAAGCCAAAAGCCAGGAGAGGAGATTGACTTGGGTCTTTGAGTAGAATTGGGGCAGGAGTATATTCTCTCTGATTTGGTGCTTGATGAGGCTGTGCTGGCCCAAACCTGCCCCTTTTCACTGAGAATGTGTGAATAGATGTAAGTGAGGGCTGTAGCAGGGCAGGCAGGCGCTCAGGGAACATCTGGAAGGTTTGGACTGGCCAGGACTCACAGGGATGGGTCCACAACACAGCCCCAACATGACCCAGCCCCAGGCCTGACCTTCACTTCCCACAGGGACTAGGACTGCTGGGGAGTCGCTACCAGAAAATGGAGCTTTGGCCTTTCTTTAAAAGTTACTTTTGTTTGGTTTTTTTTCCTCTTTGTTTGAAAGTGAATGTTATTTCTTTTGTTTATTTGTTTAAGTGGACATGAATATAATACTGGTGGAGAAAATGAGCCAGATGATGTCTAAAATATGTGAAGTTGATGGAATTCAGGGCACTTGCTATTTTTATTGGCTTTATAATGACCTTGATGACCTTCTCTTCAAAAAGGAAAAGGAGCCCCTTCCCCCGGCGCTGTGCTGTGCACTGGGGCCTCTGGAGCACAACAGCACTTGGATTCAGCATTTCTCAGCAGGACATTTAAGAATATACATGAAATGTTTTTTATTCCAAACTATGCTTTTCATGTTTTGATGTATTGAATGAGCTGGAATAATGGTTTAAATTGCTATTTGTTGTCCATGTATCCCAACTATGCCAAGTACAGACCAGAAGCAGCTTTGGGTCAAGATGCTGAAGGTTGGAGGGGGTTATGGGGCAGCCCCTGTGTCCCCCCACTACTGTTGGGGCAATTTTCTCAGTTAAGCTGTGGGCTGTGTCTGGCAAATGGATCTTGTGATGCAGTTACCTACAGAAACACCAACTTCACAAGAGGCACTTGGGGGTGGGGAGGGGGTTTGCTGCTGTGCCTGGCACACGCTCTCCAGGTGCCCTAACAAGGGGTGGGTACAGCCCCTGCCCTACATAGTTAATGAAATGCATGTTTTACCCATTTTTTTCAATAAATTCCTTGGGTGGCAGAGCAATTTTCAGTGTTTGCAAGCAGCTGCCCTCTTTCCTGAAGGCATCTGGTAACTGGGCCAGGCCTCATTGTGTTGCTCAATTGGAGCCCAACAGGGAATGAGTTTAACCTCCCTGGTTCAGCGGCTGTTCCTGGGCCAGACATACCTCCAGGCAGGGAAACACATGGGAACAGAGGTGCTTAATTGAATCTGTGGGAATGTGGAGATCTCAGTACCTCCCTGACGAGCTGACAGTAGCTGTTTTGATTTGACTTGAGCCTTTCTTTCTTTGCTTTAAACCAGCATTGACCCCATGAAGTCTCTCCCACGGAACAGAAATGGGATTGATGTGGAGTCAGATGTCTACAAGATGCTTCAGGATTATGAAAAGCCTATTTCAGAGCCAAAGCAGTCTGGATCCTTCCGATACTTACAGGGCATGTTGGAGGCTGGCGAGAATGGTAAGGAGGTTGGCACCCAAGTGCCCAGTGAGGAGGACCACCAGGATGGCGGGTTTCAAATCAGGGTTGCACATACTCAGGCTTACCAAATTTTGTGGCTGACTTGAGCTCCGTGTGAAAGCTGGATTTGCAACCAGTGTGGCAGCTGTTTTTCCGAGACAGTTTATGAAATGTGATGCCCTTAAGCAGTTGTGTAAGATCACTGTCAGAGAACCTGGTCTGGTTAAGTAAATGGTATTTGCATAAGGATGTCAGATGGTCCTCAGCAAGGCAGGGATAGAGATCAGGAGCTCTTGGCTCATTTCTCAGGTGTGTCACAGCTTCCTGCCTGTGTCATTAACACATTAAATAATAAGATCCCCAAACTATACATTTCAGCTTCTTTTTATTTCCCTTTCAACCTTAAGTCCATTGGGACTTTTATGTTCAAACTTTCAGGCTTTGCTTTGCAATCATTAGGGCAAGACTCTTCTTCTGCGTCCTTCCAAGAGCTTCATACTCCGATCATGTGAATCCAGGAACTTAGATCTTATGGGAAAATACCAACTGCTGCAAATCCCATTATGAAGCCGTGAGAGGTAGTGAGTTGTGCTGCTGCACTTTGGCTTCTGTGCATATAAAGTGGTGGAGAAGCCTATTCTTTGACTAGAAGGATGTTGGTTCCTGCTTCACAGGAGGCTTGATCACAGGTAACTTCTGAGCAATGTGAGTTTCCACCAGTTTTGGTTTTCTCAGTGGGACTGAGACATAGCTGCAAAGCATGAGATAGGGTTGTCTTGGAAACACTAGGTGTAAACACTACAGCCCCAGGGCTGGCATTAAATGTAGGTTCCAGGTGGACCTTCAAGTCTTTCACAAAAAGCAGGGACAAGTCTGCTGTTCCCCCAAGTCTCCTCGTTAGGAAGAAACAAACGGGAAGCAACTGTGTTAATCCCAATTA
This sequence comes from Acanthisitta chloris, assembly GCF_000695815.1. Lineage (NCBI taxonomy): Eukaryota > Metazoa > Chordata > Aves > Passeriformes > Acanthisittidae > Acanthisitta > Acanthisitta chloris. The sequence goes on from NW_008671149.1 coordinate 39,890, forward strand.
GTAACGCTGCTGCCTTCCTCCCTTCTGTGTGCCAGGGGAAGAGAACAAAATTGAAGCTTTACTGGTTTGTTTCTGCATCCCACAGCCCTGGGCTGGCAGAAACCCAGCACTGGGAGGAAGAGAGAAAGAAAAGACTGTAGGCCGGGGGAAGGGGGAACAAAGAGGTGCCAGGACAGTTCCCACATCCTGGGACTGCTCATCCCAGCACTTTCTTGGCATCAGCCAAGTGCCTCACTGTGTGTTTGGTTGGAGCCTGAGAAGCTGCTGTTGGGTACCAGACAGCATGGGACAGGCTGGAGCAGTCACCATCACCTCCTGGGGCTCTGCTAACCCTCCCTCTCCCTCTCAGTCGTGTGGAGGGGATGTGTGACTCCCTGCAGGCACAGCCTCTCTCATGCCTTGGTCATTCTGGCGCTGTTTATTTCAAAAGGGATGAGAAATTAAGTGAAAAGCATCTGTGCTGGCATAAAGCTCTGTGATGTTCCAGCACGTTTTCAATCCCCAAGAGTGTTCCCACTGGGTTGTTTTACAGCTGCCACCCTGCTTCTTTTTCCTTAAGCCTAAAATTATACATTTTGACCTGAGCCTGCTCTGCCTTGTCCTTTTAAAGTCAAGCTCTCCTTTCCTGAGGAGCTAAGTGCCTCGGACAACAACCTGTTTTATAGGGAATGTGTTTCTACTGGAAGCATCACAGCCCCATCTGACACCCCTAGGGAGGAATGCTTTGTGCTGAGGTAGAGGCTGGAGGAATGACAGTGCCTGCCTCTGTAGGCACCCACAGTGCAGCAAGGACAAGCACTGCAGCCATAACAGGGACAGCAGTGGTTGAGGTTGTGGAGATAAAGCATCTCACAGCCTTGCTGAAGACCACAAATCACAGTGAGACTGTGGGGTGATAAATAGAAGGAAATGATCCATCATTTGGGAAGATGGGAAGCAGCCTTCTCTACAGGGTTCATTTTGCTATAAAATATTTTTTTTCCTTTTCCCTTCTTTCCCTTTTTAAGCAGCTTATCTAAGCACTCTGTCTGAGAGACAGTGACAGCTTAACTGTTAAATGTTGGCAGATGAGCATGTCTAGTCTAAGTACACTGTGTCTCATGCTGGGGGAAGCCAACAGCTTGAGCAGTTGTTTCAGTTTATTCCCAGCAAGGCAGTGGAAGGGCTCAACAAGGGGCTTGGTTGGAACCGGCTGAGCACTGAGGGGATGCCTGGGGCGGAGCAGCCCCATTTTGCTCCTGGGCAGGCACTTGCACATGTATTGAGGCTCTTGGCATTGCCAAACACTGTGCTGTATCGTGGAGAAGTGAGGTTTGGTGGGAAATTGGTCCTTTGTGTTTTACTTGCTTGGCTGGAATCACAGACAGTGTTGGCCTCGATCAGAGCTGTGGCTGGAGAGAGGGTCTGCAAGGGTGTCTGTGCACCCCAGGGGATGAGTTGGGTGTGCATCCTCCTTCCCAGCTGGGTCCTGGACAGTAGGCACTCCTGAGATACTGTCCAGGGGGGCAGTTCCACTGGATTTCACTCTGAAGTTGCCAAAACTGGTGCCGTATGTGGAGACACCTGGGTCAGAAAGTTTCTGTGCCCTTCTTGAAACTTCCTAAGAATCAGGGCTTGAAGTGTTCCTTTAAGATGGATTGGAATACCCTGGAAGCTCAGGGAGTGTGGGAAGTCTGAACACAGGAGTATGGCTTGTTAATTCAAGAGGTTCTCTGCTGCTTTTCAAACTCTGTCAGCTGACGGACTAAAATACATTGTCCTTTCTGCATCACAGAGGAACCACAGACCAACAAATACCAAACAGACCAGTCAGTTGTGAGCCATGGAAAATCATGCAGTGGCTACTGAAGTGTCTAAGGGGTTGGCAACAAGTGTCTTGGTGTTGTCCAAGATACAAGGGCAGGTGGTAGATGGTCTGAAGGGATGGAGCCTACAACACTGGACACTCTGCCGTGATATTGTTCATATGCACAAAATCTTCACTGCTTCCTTTCCCGTTGTTGGATCTTTATGAAAGGAGGCTCAGTGCCCCAGAAGACCTTATCTTCTATCACAATATTTTGGTTCAGATTATCTGAGCTTAAATAAGTACTCTAGGAACAAAAATGCATGTGATTCTATTATTGTTTGGTTTAATTTGCCTTGTTCTCCAAAAGACTTTCACCTCTGTCTCCTTGACTGATGGTGGATCTACCAAGAGCCCCTGAAATGTTGGGGATAATTGGAACTTTTTCTTTCTGGAGCTTTTCTGAGTTCTTCACTATTTATCTTTCTTAATTCACTAAATAGTATTATAGCCAAATTCATCTCACATCTTTAGATCACAGCTGCTTTACCTTTTTACAAGGTGCATGTCCTGAGCTGGTGCTGTCCTGGAACTTCCAAGGAAGTTGCAGGTTTTGTTGTGACAGTCAGACTCATCTTACTCCTTAATAAAAAAAAACAAAACAAAAAGAAGAAAAAGAGGGAAAAAATAAATAAATGCAGCCCTGAGATGCTGAGTTTTCAGTCTGTGTCTGTTTATATTTCTTGGCAGGTGAAAAACTCGACAAACTGAGCAACCCTCGAAACATCAAGCCCCCAGTGCCAAAGCTTGGTGGTGCCATGTCTGGGCTGCAGATGCTCCCCGAGTGCACCCGCTGCGGGAATGGCATCGTGTAAGTGTCCAGTTCTGTGGGGACAGTGACACATGGACACAGCTGGGTTGGGTCCTGCCAGGCACATGGGTTAGAATTTATAGCAGAATACCTTGAATCCCTTTCTGATTTGTTCTAACTGTATATAAACCTGGAATTGAGGAATACACTTTGGATTGCCCCTTTTAAGGGAATCTCGCAGCAAAACGGGGATGATTGATGGGATGGTTTTTGCCCTGCTTATCATAGTAGCTGCCCAGGGACTATGAATAGCTCTGCAGTGCTTGGCACTCCTTCACTGCCTTATGGGAGGAGAAATACCTTGAAGGTCAAGTAGAAGAGGACTGTGGGTTAGTTTTGTTTGTTTGTCAAAGAGTTACTCTCTGACAGATGATATTGGGTCTGATTTCAGAGAATATAGGCTTTTTCTGCTTTGATCTGTTGTAATTTATGACCTATTGTAATTTATGTTCTGCTGCAATTCACGTCTTGCTCAAGCCAGATTTGCTGGCTGAGTGTTGGCTGAGCAAACTCCTGTAACTGTGTTCTTGTGGTGCTGTGAGTTAAAGGTCTCTGCTCCACAAGCTGTAGTGCCTGCGTGTGCACAGCCCCAGCCCTTGGAGGATGCTGGCTCCCGATGTTCACGTCCAGGCTGAGCACAGATATCTAAGGCTGTGCTTGGCATGGAGCTGTGGAGCAGTGCTGCAGGGTGCAGAGCATCCCTTCCTGCAGAAATACAGTGAGGCTCTGCCTGGAGCGGGCTGGCAGCTTGGGTGGGCTGAGATGTTGGGATGGGAACCCCTGATAACACCCTTGCATGTCCCTGCACGCTGCTTTCCTCCACATTTTACTTAAGGCAGCAGGAAAAGCTGCTCGCGCTTGTTGTTTCTCTATCTCACTTGAGCTCTCTCTGTCTCTCCCAGGGGCACCATCGTCAAAGCTCGGGACAAGCTCTACCACCCCGAGTGCTTCATGTGTGACGACTGTGGCCTCAACCTGAAGCAGAGAGGGTATTTCTTCATTGAGGAGCAGCTGTACTGCGAGACACACGCCAAGGAGAGGGTTAAGCCCCCCGAGGGATATGACGTGGTGGCTGTTTATCCAAACGCCAAAGTTGAACTTGTCTAAACCCGGGCGCTCTGCAGAGGTCAGGCCCTGCGCCCACCCACGTCCTCCCGCTGGCTGCGAGCAGCAGGGCTGTAATCAACCCCGACTACCAAAGCCCAAGTCAAAATGCCTTTTCCTAGATAAAACCGTTTACACTTGGGATCTCTGGGGGATCGTGTTGAAAGCATATGAACAGGTTTTTCCCTTCTTTTTGACACTCTGCTTTTTGGGTTGCTGTTGTTGGGTTACTAGTCTGTGCCATAATCTTATCCAAGATCAGTGTAAATATTGATTAATTCTCTATTCTGTTTCATATAAAAGCGGTATTCTTTTTTTTTCTTTCTTTTTCTTTTTTGTGCCCTCCCTCTACTGAAAAAAACAAGGTAGATGTTGTAAAAGGTTGAAGAAAATAAGGCACTTCAACAAAATAAGCTGACTCCTATATCCTGACCCTAATGTCCTGCCCTGCAGCTGCCCCAGTGATTAAAAAGTGAGTCAGGACATGGTACCGGTGGGTCCCCAGCTCAACCCCATCCCAGCAGATGTGTGCCAAGGAAGAGAGGTCTCTTAAAGCAGTAATTGTAGTGAAATTCCCTGGATCAGGGCACTGCAGTTTGAGGCTGACACAGACTGATTCACATTCCCCAAGAGATCTCCACAACGAGTGTGCTTTTTTCCTTCCTTCTTCTACTCCTAATTCAGTTGTTCTCTGTCTTCTAATCACCTGAGCACACCTTTAAAGGACCCTGAAGTAGCCTGGAGCCCCTTTGGTTATCCCTACCTCCCACACTCTTGCCCACAGCTGCCCTTGCTTTGGTTGCTCTGACTCTTCCCTGGGTTTTGCTATATTTTTGTAGTCTTTTATTTCTCCTCAGACTGCTGCTATCTGGGTCCGCCTCCCAGCAGGGAGGGGGTGGTAAAATCCCTCCAGGCATTTAGGGAGCAACTGAAACTGAGGTGAGCCCCAAGTCCTGAGGCAGTGGAATTGGATTTATACCTATTTCCCAAGGCTGCACTTTCAGCCAGGTCCATCATCCACTTTATTTGATGGAGAAAAGTTTTTGTGGATATTGAGATATTGCTTTGCTAGAGAAATGTGGTTTTTTTCATGTTAGTGCTTGGAGTGGGGAGAGAGAGAGAGAGAGGGAGAGAGTTTAGTTGCCCAGCTGCTGGGTGACTGTGTGGGCAGCAATGGGAGGATTGTGTTCTATACCATGAGGTTACTTCTCCTTTGCAATAGCCTCCCACTTTTTCCTCCTCACCTTGAGAGAGCGAGGATGTGGGGAAGAAAAAGAAATGTGTTCACTTGCCTTTCTTGGAAAAGGAAAGTAAGAAATGATCTGATGGGCAAAGCACTCCTTGGCCTTCTGGCTCTCCGTAACAGGGAAAATTGGGACTGGAGGAGGGTTGGGAGCATGATCCTAGCTGGGGCTGAGCAGGTAATTTCTCCCTGCAGGTTCTGCACCCTACAAGGAATTTTAGGGTGTTACTGGGCTACATCTAGATCTCTTTATGCAGTGCCTTACAGGGACTGCAGCAGGTCCTGCCCCATGTGCCCAGCAGCCTCCCAGAAGCCCAGGGCTCCCTCCAGCTGGGTACCACAGGGATGCTGGCT
>NW_008671149.1:45271-52180 GCF_000695815.1 Acanthisitta chloris
CCTCCTTCTGCCATCAAGAGTTTTTAATTAGTAAAGTACAAGAAAAGCATGGAAATTTTTATCACAGTGCTGAGCCTTGTTTTTCTTGTATTTGCATGGCGTTGCTTGGAAGGTTGGACCCTCTGAAGGGGAGTACTTGGGACAAGTGTAAATGAGGAGGAGACTAATCGGGTGGGAAGGATTACTACCCTGGTTGGTTTGGCTCTGCTTGGAGGTGCCTTAGGTTGTCCTTGTCAGAAACACTTGTTCTGAATTCCTCCATTATCTTCACATGTTGCTGGGTCAAGCCCTGGTACCTGTAGCTTGAAATTTCAGTCTTCATCCAAACCCAGGACTGAATGCAGCTGGGCTGAGTGATGGAAAACTCATGACATGAATAGCACAGGGGCCTTTCCTCATTTTCCAGGCAGACTGTCACAGCTGCCAGTGGTGCTGTTTGTCACTCCCTGTGGCTCTTGTCCTTGTTTGACTCCACCTGCGTGGTGGCCATGTCCTGTGGGATGCCAGGCATCTGCAGCCCTGATAAAGGGAACCCCAAGAAATTAATGAGTTGGTTCATTGCCCTCATTTTGAACACACAACTGAACAGGCTGCTGGCAGAGCACCCTTGGTGGTCTTGCTTGGCTGCTGCACTAGTACAGCACTGGGAGTGCTGGGCATGGGGCTTTTCTTTTAATTTGACCCCAAGTTCCCACAAATTAATATTTCCACATGACATCCTGTGATACCCTCTCTTAGGAGTAATTAATTCACTTGATCCCCCTGTGGAGCATAGAGCTGGAGCTGCCTCACATAACCCCATCCCAGGGCATGTTGATTCCTGGCTTTAGGCCACCTCATTCCCATTATGGGGTTTGCAGGAGCTGCCACAAGCGTCACCTTCTGTGTCACCAGGTAACGCTGCTTAACTCTCTATAAAGTGGGGAGGGTGCTGTTTGTATGAAATACAAAATAAAATTGTATTGTTGGTTTTAAGTCCTGCATTATTTAGTTTGGTCTTTGCCTGGTCTCCAGTGGGTCTCTCCCATGGCAGGACCTGTACATGGGGAGGACACTGCAAAAACTGCAAAACAGCATCTCTGAGATGGAGTACTGTGCTTCTCACAGTGCACTGAGAGCTTGTCTGAGGTTTGTCCTGGTTTTCAGTGGGGCTTTGGTTGGGTTTTTTTAACTCGTGAGACCTTCCTCTGTCTTATCCAGGCTCAGAGGTGAGAATGGCCATTGTGTCTCTACCTGCTGCACCCACAGGTACCTGGCTCCTCTCCACTGGTGTGACCCAGCTCATCCTCTGATGGTCCAGAGCTTTCCCACATCTGCTCCTGCACAAAGCAAATCAATTGGGGGTTTTGGCAACATTTGACCAGCCACAGTGCTGCTCCAAGGGAACCTTCTTCCACCTGCTGGCCCAGGCTGTCACTAGACTGGGACCCACAGCTCTGTGGCACTGGGGGTGTCACTGCAGTGTCATCGCTGGAGTGATCTGGGCAGCACCCAGGCTAGAAAACATCCTTCTTCCCAGGAAGAGGTTACTGCTGACCCTTAGAGCACAGAAGCTCACTTAGGTGGTGGGAGCATGGGGGACTGGGAGGCAAAGGCAGGCTGGGGTTAGCTGGGATGTTTGCTCCTGTGGCGGAGCTCAGTCTCAATGGGTCTGGTTTTAATAGTTGAGTGGGATTTGATTCACTGGTATGTGGGAAAGCCAGAAGGGATGTGAGGTAAGTGCCTCCAATAGATACTTAACCTAAAAGGTTTTATTTGGCAAGTGTTCATATATGGAAATTGTTTCTTGTATGTGCCTAAAATACTGAAAAGACAAAACCTCTGAGGATCCGCCTGTGGCAGGAAAGAATTCCATAGTGTGGAGCTGTGTAACTCCATGTCTAATTAGTGCACATATTCAAATAATTAACATGCTTATGACTCTCCAATTAGTGGTTTTTCTCTTCACCCTTGAATGCACACGTGTTGGATGTGTTTCTGTGGTTTAGCCATTGCCACCCCTGTCCCCTCTGCCCTGGGCATTGCTGCTGGGGGAGCTTTAGCCCCCTGGGGTGATCCCCAGGTGTGAGCCTGAGGGGACACAGGGGGTGTGGGCAGCACTGGGCCCTCCCCAAACTCCTCACTGTCCACACAGCCACTCTGACCAGCCCAACATCAGGCGTAAGCTTCACAGTGATGAAGGGCTGCGTTTATTAACTAAATGAGGTGGGACCGTGGCCAGACTGATTCAAGTTCTAATTGTTTAACTTTTTCCATGTATCATCATTAAAGTTTCCTACTTAGCCAGGCATTATTTCCACCACCACACCCCTGCTCTGTTGCTGCTTTTGTTTGGAGTTGTTTAACTTTGCTTTTGTTGCTGGCTGGCTGCCCCAGGGACCCTAAAGAAATCTCAGCGGGTCCGTTTCTATGAGGATAAAAGTCCTTGTGCCGTAGGATGTGGGCAGAGGTTGGAACAGTGCCCTCTCCTCCCTTTCTCATGTGTGAAAGAGGCTATTTTAATTACTTTAGGGGGAAAAAAATCTTCTCCACACATATAGTAAAACACGAAAGCTACTCCTGACTCTAAGGAAACTTGTCTGCAAGTTGTTTTGCCTCTCTGTTTCTCTCCAGAAAACACCCGCAGAGCTCTCCCAGCCCAGGAGCAACTTCTTCGCTGGGACACTTCAATATTTTGCATTTTTAGGTAGTCCTAAAGCAGTTCCTTGTGCAGGGAGGGCAGTGGGGAGGGCCTGGGCTGGGGCCAGCACTTCTCTCTGGCAGCTGATGTGCACAGGGTTACGCTTTACTGTGCAAAGATGCTGCTCAAGCCTGGTTCAGGCTTTTGGCATTATTAATGAGAATAACTTTTCTTGTTTCTAAAGAAACACTTTAGTCGTTCATTCCCAAACCTGAACGGTGCCAGGAGGCCAGTGATGAGTGTGTCCTTCCCAAGCTGATGGACTCAGAGGAGATGGAAGCTACTGGTACTGCAGGACCACGGGATGGCAGGGCCAGGGCTCCTCGGAGGGACACTGAGCACCATCACTGGAAAAGCTGCCTGGAGTGGACATTGGCAGGCTACCCATACCCTCCTCCTGTGTCCCCCCAGCAGCACCAGCCACTCGCATCCCTCCCAGGAGGTGTCTAATCTGTCCTTGGAATGGAGACACCCAGCTCCCCAGGCAGCATGTCCCAGCGGCTTTCCCAAGATCTGGGGGCGTGCAGGGGGTGCAAAGGAGCGCGTTGGGTGCATGATGTGCAGAGGAATGGATGGGATGAGCAGGGGAGATAGTGGTAAATGGGAGTGCCTGGGTGCAGGCTGGGGAGGGCAGATGGGGCGCCTGGGTGTAAGACCATGGGGCAGGCGCAACTCCAGCCGGGCGCTGCGCTGTCTCCTGCACCATCTAGTGTCGGAAACCGAAATATCCAGCAGGAGCGCGAAGGATGAGAGGAGAGCCGTGAGGACTCCTAGCGTGGTGGTGTGTTTCCCGGGTGAGAATAGTCAAATCCACCCCTAGGGCAAAGATCCCTCCGGGAGAGGAGGTTTTACACCGTAGTGATGCTTGAGCATCCCCTCTCCTCTGGCGAGATCCTTGGCTCTTCCTTGCTCTGATGCAGCCCTGCCACATGTCCCTGTGCCCTGACCCAAAGCCTGGGGGGCCAGGGAAGCAGGACACGGGCGCCTTGATGCACCTGCTCCCGCCCCTGGGCTGTGGTGGAAATGTGTGCCGGTCCCTGCCAGCGCCAAATTGATGTCTCTTCCCTGCCCAGAATGACATTGCACCAGGAAAAATTATGTAAGTACTTGGTGAGTGGTGGATAGCCTTGGAAAAGCCAATTCTACTTGAGTAGGTGAACTCTGTGGGGGGGTTATCCCAAATCCTCACACGGGTGCTACAGGCAGGCACTCTTGCTCCATCTCTTTACAGGATCCCTACCACAAATAAGATGAAAAATAATCACACTGAATGTTTGTTTGCCTGGCTCTGCTTAGGAGGGGAAAAGTTCATGTACCACTGCCAGGAACTGGAAAATTATAGTATATGCCCCTAAGAGCTTCAAGTCCCGTAAATTGGATTTAAGTGAGCCCTGCACCAGGCAACCCTCAGCACTGCTCCAGAGGTACATGCACTGTGCTGCTGAAAGAGCAGCAAGCCTGAGATGAATCAAGAGCCTTTTCAAGGGCTGCCAAAGATAAGTTTTATCCCAGATGTTATTGGTCCAGTGGGATGTGGTCCTGATGGACAGGATCACTGGCTCCAGGGCAGGCAGCAGGCAGACAGGAGAGTAAGGCCAGGGCTTTGGGCACAGCAGGGCTGTACCATGTTCCAGCTGGGTCACATGGGTGCTCCAGCAAACACATGTACAAAATGGGTCTTGCTTTGCCCTGTCAATAAGCAAGCTTCCATGTGATCAAGTGCTGTACAAACCACACAGAATTAGAGAACTTTAAATTACCATGTTCTTTCTTAATTCCCAGCTCTTGACATGGCTGCTGGGAGGGTGAATGTCTTCCCACCAAGGCAGAGGATCCCTTGAGAGAGGCTTTACCAAAGCAGAAAGAGCAGAGCCACTGTGGGCATTATCACCCCAGCCTGGAGCAGACCAGTAGCTGTGGTGCCAGCTATGCCCGGTGGCAGTGTCACACAGGGTGAGGGTGATGCACATGAGCAGGAGCTGGGCTGCTCTGCAGTTGGGGGGCAGCTTCTTGTTTCCACAAGAACAAAGTGTTTGCACCAGATGTGGTGTCTCAGCCATTCAAAGATTCCCCCTATGATGAGGTGGTACTCTTCCTTTGCTCTGCTGGCTCCTTGGCATCTGATTTCACTTTACAGGAATCTCCTTGACCTCATTTCCCACACACTGTTCTTCTTCTAATAGCTGAAAGCATGTTTTATAAGGCTGCGGTGAACTCTTAGAGTTGTTTAGGTGAATAAAGCTCTCTAAGAGCATAGAGTCCAACTGCTCCGTCAGCACTGCCAATCCTACCACTAAACCACGTCCCCAAGTGCCACACCTACACGTCTGCTCAATCCCTCCAGGGATGGTGAGTCCACCACTGGCATGGACAGCCTGTACTAGTGCCTGGTAATCCTTTCCATGAAGAAATCTTCCCTAATATCCAACCTAAGCCTCCCCTAGTGAAACTTGAGCCCATTTCCTCTTGTTCCTTGGGAGAAGAGATTGACCCCACCTCACTACCACCTCCTTTCAGGGAGTAGTAGAGAATGAGAATGTCCTCCCTGAGCCTACTTTTCTCCAGGCTGAGCCCCCCATCTTCCTCAGCTGATCCTCATCAGACTTGTGCTCCAGCCCCTTACCTGGCTCCATTGCCCTTCCCTGAACACAGGCACTGAACACTTTCAGAAGGGTCAGTGGGCAGAACTAGGACTGGTCCTTCCTCTACAGTGAATTTGCTCTACAACTCTCTGAGCCATTCACTGGCCACTATTTCCATCTGGTTTTCATAATCTCAATGCTCGAATTAAAACCTCCCTGATTTTGGATCACAAGTGGGGTTTGCTATCTGGGGAGCACCCAGCAAAGATGGGTGGGACAGTGGCATGGCTCTGGGCTATGACAACTACAGCAGGAGCTCATGGTGGCCTGGCAGAGCTGGCCAGAACAAAGGGCATTTCTAAAACTACTAGTTTATGTCGATTAATGATATAAGAGAAAACCCTGTGGTGTTTCCACATTGAACGTATGAAGTTTATAATACATTAGGGATTCATCTGCAAACCAGATAAACCTGAGCAAGTCATACGTGTGCCTACCGCTTACTTTTGATATGCTAAATTTGCAGCCTCACCTCAGTTATTTCTGAGCGCTGCAAATTAGTTCCCTGTAAAAAATCACTGTTGACTGAGTAATTACTAAGATTACATTAACCCTAATGCTTAAGACAATGCACTGCCCATCCCTTATTTCCCCATGGGAGCAGGCACGCATTGCCTGCCTTTACAGAGGCTCTTGCACAGCCCCAGGGCAGGGAAGGGGAGAGGCTGCTGCCTGCAAGCCCCTGATCTGCCCCAGCTGGTCCCCACCCGGCTCTTATCACCGGGGACAGCTTTGGCTGTGCTGTGGCTCAGGCTTGGTATGGAGATGCACTTCAGCCTCCCTCCAAGCAGGAGGCACCTGAATTTTTCCTTGACATGGGCTCTCTATCCCTTACTCCAAGTAGCAGTGGATTGCTGTCCGGCCAGATAAATGTTGCGATCTGCCGGCCCCCCCGGAGCCACTGTTCCTCTCTGTGCCTGCTTCCCACGCACCCACGTCACCTTTTGACCATCTCTGCTGGAGAGTTGCCTCCCAGTCTGCCCTCTCCTGACGATGGCACGGACATCCTCGGCTGGGCACAGCCCAACACAGGCACCCTGCCCACACCCCAGGGAGCTGGATTATCCGAGCAGGGCAAGCACTGTGCTAGTTTTGGACACCACCAGGTTTCTAAACCTGACTGAGTGTCCCCTGAGTTATTTCAGAAGATGACACCGTTGCTCGGGTTTCTGAAATGGCTTTGCCAGCTATCCTCGTATCCGACTGCAGGCAAAGCCAGAGTCACGTGTAGAGCAGGAATAGTTAATGGATAGGAGAGGAGAATATAAAAAACTCCTCTCCCGAGGCCAGAGCTGCTACAAGTTCCTTGAGCAGACGCCGCTGACCTTGTCTGTTGCCGAGAGTAAACACTGCTGGGAAAAAGCACTGGGCTGCAGCTAGGGACGGGATTTCAGGGGCTGTGAGCACGTTTGATTCCTAAAGCTGTGTCTGATCCATGTTTTCCCCTGTGCCAGCGTGTAGGAGGGCTCACATCACTTCTGCCTCTACATCTCGTGGGTTGTTCGGGGGAGAGACCCCGCCGACCCCGGCAGCTCCTCCAGCTCCGGCTGATGTGTCGCCGTGCGAGCTCCGTGTCTAACCGTTCCG
>NW_008671150.1:0-745 GCF_000695815.1 Acanthisitta chloris
ATAGACAGCGGGTCCAGCAAACCATCATAAATGACAGCTTATGAGAAAGCGGCCGAGGCCACAACGAGCGGTCTGACGGCCCGGGAAGAGGCATATAGCAAAACCACAAAAATACCAAACACCGTAGAATGTACTCCGGAGAATGAAGAAGAAAATCCCATTTTGTTATTAGGATGGCAAATAGCAGAAAAAAAAAAGAAAAGAAAAAATAACGCAGCATCCCAGCGCATCCAGCTCTGCTCGCCGCGAGAGCATCCCATGGGTTCTGGGGAGAGGGAGGACTTGGGAGCCGCACTCTGACTTGTGTCCTTGGAAAGGAATTAGGGAAATATTTCAGTATGTCTATCTCTATTTGTGTCAAGTTGATTTATGTAGTCTTTGCAAGGTTTTTTCTTTTTTTGTGTGTGTGTTTTGTTCTGTGTATGCAATAGTAATTATGAGTTAGTTCGGAAGGAAAAGCAGTGACAGCAGAGGGGAGAGGAGCACTGCTTCCCTCGTTGTGCACCCAGGGTGGACAAAGGAGCCTTGAAACACCTTTTGAAGTAAGTTAGAAACCTGCACTAGGGTTAGACTTGAATCATAGACTGCAACCGTTAGACCATGCAAGCCGGATAACAGAAACCTTTCTTTATGCATATAAAACACTCTGGGGAAAAGAATGTGAGTTAACCCAAAAGGTGCAAGCTTAAGAACAGCAATTACAGAAGGCAAAGGCAGCAGCCATCCTACAGCAACAGGCTTTGAT
>NW_008671151.1:0-6723 GCF_000695815.1 Acanthisitta chloris
CGCGTCCTGCACCCCCAGCGCGCGGCCGGGCCTGTCCGGGCCGAGGAGCTCGGAGGCTCTCGGAGATGAACTCGGGTGTTGGTCGTTCCCCCGGTGCCTGGCGGGAGGAGGATTTGCAGGGGCCAGTAGAGCGGGACGAAGGAACCGTTTTTTGTGCCGTGGTGTCCCAAATGGACAATGAAAAGTCATACCGATGCGTGATGGTGAAATGTCAACATGTGGGATCACCTTCTTGGCTTTTTGAAAACTTCTCTTGGCTCAAATACAAACACTGAAGCAGAACCTTTTCAGGTGTCATGTCCCTTCTGGAATGGGTGTGAATTTCTTTGGGTCATGCTCAGTCTTAGCCATAAACATTCAAACATACCTTTAACACTGTTAGTTACCTAGTGATAGATTAGTCTGTGTGGAGCTAAACAAATCAAAACACTTGAGGAAGTAATGAGGTTGTGTATACTAAGTTTATCTTTTGTTTATTTCATCTAGAGGACTTGCGGTTGAGACTGCCAGCTGTACTTGGTGCTGGCTTTACCCGGCAGGTCTCTTAACAAGAGAGTCCTCAGCGACACTAAAATGCTCTGTTTTCTACAACAAAGGAAAATATTAGGTGTTGATGCTTTTCTTCAGTGCAAGAAAAGTTATGGTCTGTTTGGGTAGAACCTTAAGACTAGTAAAAGATAAATGATTCTCATTGTCTGGTAGATTGTATGATCACGTGCTGAAATTAGTAGGTTCTTGGACAAAGTGATGAGCTTTTTTTTTTAAGTTAAATTAATAGACAAATTGCGCAGAGAGCATTTGTACAAATTTCTCCTTTTTTTTAATCTGAAATGAAACTTCCACATTTCTGTTATAAATGAGGATGTTGCTTTATATGCAGCAGAACTTCTTCAGTTTAAAAGTGCTTGTGGTTCTTTTTGGGCTGCTCATGAGGTCAAAGAGAAATGCTACTTAACTATAAATACTAAGTTTTCTTCAGGCAAAATGTCCTTCTTTGTCTAGTGTTTTCTTTTATGTTTACCTTGATTCCTGGCCTTTCTTCAGTGCTTTGGCTAGTAAGTATCTCAAGGTTTCTATTTTTGGACAGCTGAAAATGAACCCGTTAGTCTTTCCTGCTGTAAATCTCCATTTCCCTTTTCTCTAGTGACTTCGCTTTTCAGTAGTTGGGGCTCTTATGATTGAGATGACTTTTGTTTTTGTTGGGTTTATATTTTTAACAGAATTATGGTAAAAAATCAGTATTATTTCATGTTATTTTCCCCAGTGATTTATTTTATTTTTCTTTGTCTTTGAAAATATCCCATGTGTTAGTGTTTATGCTTTCTCGGCCTCATTTAGACTTCATTGCAGCTGAATAGAGTGAGAGGCACTGGAATAGTGAATTCTGACTCTGTCAGTAAAAATGTGCTTTAGTGAGATAAGTGAGATAAGAGGGAAGATGAGATAAATTCATTGCTTCAGAAAATGTGAGGTATATTGGTGTACTTGACTGAGACTGAGTATGTTGATTTACTCTCCTTTCATGTTTGAAAGATTTCTGTCCAACTCTGGGGAACACAAAGTTACAACCTTTTAAAGATTTAAAGATAAGGCTCTGGAAAAACATCAAGTTGTCTCTATATGAAATACAGCATAAAATGTGAATCACATCCATGGTTTCTTTTGGAAATTTCAGCTCTAATGGCTAGAAGAATGGCAAATATACTCTGACTATTTTTATTTTTATTTTTTTTAAATGGCTACAGGACTAAAGGGAGGGTTGAGAGTTTGCCAGTCTATTTCCTCTTCCACCAAGTAGGCTCAGACTGTGTTCCAACAGGTATTAACACAGATTTTGTGTTGCCGTTTCCATGACCTTTAGGCAAACTGCTGCAGTGTGTAATAATTGAAGAAAAAAATTCTGTCTAACCTACCTTTAGAGGATTGTAATTTTAATCACTTACTGTATGACTTGACTTTACCAAGCAGAGCTGTCTGTAGCATTTAATAATTTCTTTTCTTGTGTCTGGTGGTTGTTAATCTATTTCTTCTCCTCTATCTTGCCATCCTTAGGATTTAGCAATCCCTATTCTTTCTTTACAAGCAATATGTCTACTGCCTGAAGGAATTTTTAAATTCTAGTCAAGTGAAGTGCCCTAGGATCAAGATAGTAATCTGGTTTATGTCATATTAACATTGGATAAAAGAAATATTATTTCACAATTTACATTGCCCTTATTTTTTTATCTTGTATAGTATTAGCTTTTTCTTTCTAGAAGATGGCATTATTGATGCATATTCAATTTGAAATATTAAAGTTCTTGAATAGCCTTTTCCCTCCACCTCTTTCTTCTACCAATTTCTGTTTTTCTAGCAGCATTTGACCAGTTGGACAAATAATGTCAGCTGCAAACTTAATAAGCTTATTATATTACATTGTCAATTATCTAATGAAAAAATCCAGTGGATTCACTCTGGGTTCTTGCTTGATACTTTTTTGCTCTGCAATTGCTCTGCAATTTGACACTTAATTTCTGTTAACTGCTCTACGAGTTCTGATACCCAGTTTTAGGAAAGCTTAATTTAGTTCATTTTTCTTTAGCCTACTTTTGTGAATGTTATGTGTGTTCAAGGTTTAAAAAACCCCAGTGCCCTCTACTGCTTCTTCCCTGTTTAACAAATTTAGTTACTCGTTACCAGATTGATTGATTTGGTTTCAACAATAGACAGTTGTTCTGGTTTTTTTAATAACAGATCTTTTGTTGGAAAGTTAAAATAGCCCATTTTATTTTTTTCCACATATTTGATTAATCTATAACTTCTTGGACACAGTTTTCTTTCCCTTCTTTTTAAAACACTGCATTTGCCTTCTTCTATACTATCTTCAGTTCTCATTGAGTCATTAAGATACTGGTCCTTAGACTTGCTTCAGACTGTTGGGTTGTCTTAGTTGGCCCAGGCCAATCTGAATACAGCCTAGAAAGTAGTGTGAGGTAAAGGGGAGTGATTCTGCAGACCAGAACAATTGATAAAGCCTTGATGTCTCCACTGTGTATTTTCAGGGGAGAATTTGCTTTGGGCCATGATCTTATCCCAGGTACTGAACACTTGGAAGTAGTGAGAGTGCATCTTTTGATATAGTTTGCTTCTAAGAGGCTCTGCCTCTGGCATCTTGGCACTGCTTCATGGTGTGAACAAAGAAAACTGAGGAGCAGTTGGGAGATCTGCTTCAATATTACATCTTGCTGACCCAAACCAGAGAGGCTAATGTAAGTGTAGTCTGAGTCTATGAAGTTGCTTTGGGAATATTGTGCATGTCAGAGAATGTTCAGTTACAACCAAGATTTGACATTCGTTACTTTTTCTGCTCTTCCTGCTTAGATTTCAAGATACTAATGGCAGATTCATCCAGTGATTCAGACAACTTTCTTTCGGCTCGAATAGGAAGGAGGCAGCCCTTGAGAGCAACTCACAACAGAGCTCAGAACTATGGTGCTGAAGAAGTTACAGAGAAGATCCATACTTTAGCAAGCACTTTACAGGTTGTTTACAAAGTACAATTTTAAAGTATTTATAGAGTCTGCATTTCTGTAACATGGGGTCAAATTTAATTTCTAAACTTATGAAGAATAACTGTATGGATGGGAAACGTTGCTTTCTGTGCAAATCAAGAAGATTTTGTGACATTGATCATACTGGTTTTGAGCTGAAAGTGTGGCTTGTTACACTTTTATGGAGCCTTTATTTCAGACAGTAATAGAATGTTGTTAGAAAATGTGACGTGTTGAGTAATACTATTTATAAAGTGGGTAAACTGAATAAGGCCAAATAAACTTTGTCAGATTCTCACAAGAGGCATTAAACTTTGTAGCAGAAAGTTCCAGCCCCATCTTTGTTGTCTTGTGTCTTGTTGTACTGTGTAAAATTTCCAATAAAATAAACATGTAGGCAGTCAATTCCTTCCAAATCTGGTCTAGGTGTGGAACAGCACAGTGAGAACAGTATTTGTAAACTTATAAGGGCTGTATTATAATGTCTGAGCAAAAAAAAGCATTCATCTAGTTCTTGCTTCTTCAGTGGAGGCAGCAGAGGGAATATCTGAATCTGTTTTGCAAGTGGGAGGAGACATTTAGCTTTCTTGACACCATTATTCTTGAGAAATCATTGCCATTCTTCTCTAGCTGACAGTGCTGAATACCTAGCGTGGGTGGCCTTATGTTTTGTCACTGTTTGGCCAGCAATATTTTTATTTTCCTTTTGGTATGTAAGAAGAGCAAAATCAGTACAGAATGGTGAATTCAAAACTTCCTAGCCAGAAAACAAACATCAGTCTAGAAAAAAAGAATGAGTAAGAATGTAATCTGATTTTTTTTAAAAAGGGGACTCTTTGGTATTCTCATGTTTCTGCCTAACCTCTTTCTAGTTGCTCCTCTTAAATTCTGATTTTAAGCTAATTGCTTTTTGTAGACTGCTTTTCAGCAGGTCTGCCATCTGATCCAGCTCTTCATCTGGTCAGAGAGTACTCACATAGTAACCATACCTAATGTCTTCATATACAAAAATTTGTTATTTCTCAGTTAACTAATTCTATTCAACAGGCAGGTAGTGTTAAGATCTTTGGATAAAAACCATTTTTCTACAGAGTGGCTGAAACTTAAAAAAAGTTTTGTTTGAACCTGAGGCCTTGGTGTCATATTGAAATAATAGTGTGGGTTTAGGTTTTTTTTGTCCCTCCCCCTTTATTTTTCTCCTTCCCTTTAGCCATACTGTACCCCTTCAGATTCTGGTTACTTGAATAGAATTTTGAATGCTTAGATCCTTTAAAAAGCACTTGTGTTATCCATTTACTCTTAGAAACCAAGAATAATAATGACAACAGTAATGTTTGATTAGGGGATGTTTCTGTTTTGACTTTTCTTCTAAAACTTTTTTATTTAAGGATACCAACAGAAATCTAAGACATGTTGACCATTTGCTAGGACAATACAGAGAATACAACAAGGAACAAACTGAAGCAATAACAACTGTGAGCAACTTTCGATTAATCTTAACTTCTTGTCTTTTCCATTAGTAAAATTCATAGCTGAAAACTTGGTAGTAATGGACAGAATGTATAGAATTAGGCAGCTGTAAACAGAAACTTTTCGTATTTATTTGAGGAATCTAAATCAAAATATAGTAATGTGTTATGTAATGAAACTGACAGATTTTGTAGCGTCATTACTTCTCTGGTTTTTATAAGCACCCAGTAGATTGTTATGTTATGATACTATTCCAAGTACAAGGTGTGTAGCTGACAGAGTATTAGGGAACATGCTTCCTTTGCATAAATAAGATAAAAGCCAAATTAGAACAGGGAATGTGTTTGTGATCATACTAGTGTAGGTGTTTTTTCCTGTCATTCTGCAACGGCTGGTGAATCTGTTGGCCACCCTGCTCTAAACTGCAGAACGGGTGAAATTTAGACAAATATAAGTCTTCTATAAGTCTGAAAACAGGTGTCTTATACAAAGTAAAACAAATTACTGCTGATAGTGCAGGGGAGGTTTATAACTTGGTTGCAAAAAGGCTGCAGCAGGTGCTGCCTTGAAACAGATACATATGAAATGTAGAAATATTTTACATGTGAGGGCAGAGAGAAAGAGTCAAAGGAGCAAATGTGAAGAAAAGAAGAGATCCAACACAGGATGTATAATTCTGCAAGAGTAAAGCCATTGCTTGCAAGCTTCTCTTAGAATATGTGAATCTTTAGCAACTGATGTTTTGTGAATTGTCAAATAGTGGTGTGACAAAACAAGTGGCTAAGAACCAAAGTTCCCAAATGCAATCATAGAAAATAAGATGCAAGACTGAAAAATGAAAAAATTACTTATGAATATAGTTAGTTCTGTACTTCTAAGCTGGGAATGGCTGCCTTTTTCTGGAAGTATAGCCACTAAAAGTAGGGCTTGCTGTAAGGCTTCTTAGAGAAACTGGGTAGCCATATGTCATATTGTTTCCAGGTAGGGCTGGTAGAAAAAAATTCTAGTAAAAAAGAATTTATTTGAAGTTGTTTTCTGGATTTTGCAGGGCTGTTATTGAGCATTGCTGGCAAATAGGTCTTTGTAGGAAACAAACTTGTCTTCTGTGTTTTCACGGTGGTGCATCGTGTGGTGCACCGATTTTAAGAAACTTGATAATTGGAGCTGCCAGTGTTGGAACCATGTTTTGCTATAAAAGTTTTGCTAAAATTATAGGAATATGATATGAGATATTGAAGAAAAGCTGTTACTAATTTGTAACTGTACTTGGCTTAAAAATAGTTTTGATTCTCTTAATGACTTTTCAAATAAATTGTACTTTCCATGCTTTTAAAAAATACCTCTGTGTTCACATTTTAATAAATTATTACTTTTCTGCAGTTAAAAGAAACACTGGAACAATCTATAGGTCAATTAAGAAGCCAACGACTAATGCGAAACTCTGGAATGAGAAGTGCTTCTCTCTCAAGCTTATATCCTAGTGATCTGGATGGAGAAGGAGTGTCAGGTAAAATACTGAAGGTGTTTGAGATACTTAGATTATGTCGTATAGCTTTGGCACACAAAGAGGAAATTAGGAAGAAAAATGAATAGTGATACTGGCATGAAAACTCATCATTGATTACTTCAAAGAAATTCCATATAGAAATTTGGGAGACTACATTAAGTTATGCAGTTGTTTGTTTGGTAAATTCTTCTAGCTTTCTGGTACATAGTATTTCCT
>NW_008671151.1:6745-37796 GCF_000695815.1 Acanthisitta chloris
GATTCTTTCAGCTGAAAAAATTCTTTGTGCTCTGCATGGGTTGTAGGTTCATACAAGTTAAAGATAAATCCAGAAGATATTGTAGCTTCTGAAGCTTCACAGCAAAAAGGGAATGTAAATTTTTAATGCATGACATTATGGATGCATGGATGAAATTATGTGAGGCTCGGTGGAAAAGGAAAAACCAGAATCAATTTATAACCTACAGAAGAGTAGTTGTTTTTTTTTTATGCCTCTGAAAATTCATATTTTAAGAAAAGGTGTGTTGGGAGGAGTATTCCTTCTAGAAATAGCATTTAATGTATTTCAGCAGAAAGCTCTAAAACTTTAATTCTTCTAATGTAATAGCTTTAAGGACATTAGTTTGAGGCTCTAATAGATTCAGGTGGAGGAAAAGCAATTGCTTGGCACATAAAATCTGAGGAAAAAACTTATTCCCTGGAGAAACAAAGGAAACCTCTTTCTGGAATATATGTATATCATGGGAAAGAAATGTTTAAATTGAAGAAGAATCCTTAGAAGAGCTAAGGGAGTTGTATGCCTGTGCATATTATGTAATTTAGTAGTTGTTTTGTCTGTAAAGTGGCCTATAAGGGTAATTGTCAAGATGAAACACACGTTTTTCATGAAGCAAAATGAAAAATTTTCCATACAGAGTTTTGTCTTCCTACTGATATATTTTATCTCTTATCTCATAAAGGGAACCGCCACTTCCTGCCTACTTCTCCTCTCAGGGATTACGGAGACTCACAGGGCAATAAACATCGAAGGTCTAGATCTGCGAGTGTTCGATTTGTCAGTGGGGCAGACAATTTGGACCAGGTACAGAGCACTAATGCGAGCTGCTTCCCCAAATAGGCAATCTGTGGTCACCAGGCTCTTTGCTTTTACATCAAATGAGGTGATTCTGATGATACGGAATGTTTCAGCTGTGAAGTGTGTTTTCAGTGTTATGTGCTGTTTCTCATTAGCAGTCACCTCTTATATCTGTCAGTGTCATGAAGTTTCATGCAGATGTTAGTGCTACTAAAAGGAATGGATGAAAATAATCTCTATTTTTTAGGCCCTCTGTGAAAAAGAAAAATCATCTCTGAGTATGTGATTAGCATTCACCTACATGCTGAAGTTCAGTGTGGCACAGGGTCTCAGTGCTTTTGCTGTTTACTCCAGTGTAGCTTGGATTGATTTCGAGCCAGCTAGTTCTTCATCTTAGTTCTAGGACTCACCTGTGCGTGAGATAATTTGACCAGGCAGATGATGTGAGGAAGAGGGTGTGTATGCCACTGGTAACTTTCATACCCCTCAACTTGTTTGTGCTTGCAGACTTTTTCAGAAAAAATAAATTACTTTAATGGATAAAATTATAGTCTTTCTATTTACTACTGATAGAGAGGATATTTTAGTACCAGTTTTTGCTCTTTCAGGCAGGGTGACTAGACTTGCTTGAGTGAATCCCTGTGTGTAGACTGGTTTGTCCAGGAGAAATTGATTATGACTAATATTAAAGCAGCTGATTGTCAGGAGTTCATATTGACTTTATTAAATCACTCTTGACTTTCAAGTAATTTTAAACTTAACCGCAATACGTTTTCTCAGTTGACTTTTTGGGAAGTCTAAGTGCCACAGAGATTCCTAGACTTTCATTTAACACTATTTCATTGTCCCTTTCAGTCTAGTTTCCCCTCCATTCCTTCCTCCCCCAAGGAGGGGGAGGACATAGTGTGTGGAACATAATTCTTAGGAGGAGTTAATGTTATATGGAAATCTTTCCTCCTAAGCTTCCAAAAAGCTTAGGACTATTTTGGACTATTTGTATGTATTCTATGAATATCTTAGAAATTTTATTCAAGGAAGTTCCTGCAATTCATACAAAATTCCTCATTTGCATTAAATAACTCTGTAAGAAAATAGCTCTATTCCCACATTTTGATGATAACTGCTGGTTTATTCCTTATTCTTGCTTCTCAGTGAGTGAATATAGCTTTACTTCATCATTAACTGTTTTGTAAGAAGAACATATTGCTTTGAGGAATGACGAACTAGAAATAGTCATTGATCACAATCATAGGTAGAGATTGGAGCAGAGATAAAACAATACTGTTTAACTAAAGTTGTGGCTTTTTCTTCTTTCCATAACTATAGTCCCTTTATTCCCATTCTAGCCAGAATGGGAATAAAATAAGTTAGAATTACCTAGCTAAGGTAATTTTCCAGCTGAATGGGTTTTTAACACATTTAAGTCTCTCTCCTGCTTAGGCTAATACATTTTGAAAATATGCTGTTTTTTCAAAGCCTCTTGGGTCAGGTCGAAATTTCTGGGTAATCACACAGGGGAGGTGGTAGTGCCTGTGTCTGAATGTTGATGGTAGTCAGCTGGGCTGTGGAAGATCCAGGTTTAAGTCTTGGGCATAGAACAGAAAGGGATATAATAAATCAGAGTTTTTCATAATGATGTTCCTTGCCATGGAACTGTTGACAGCAATAGTTTGGATTAGGATGGATTGATTGGCACATTTTATCTCATAAAGGATGGCTAACCTGTTAATTTTTTTATTTACTTCCTTAAAATCTTTGATTATGAATTGGGAGTCTGATGAGTGGGGGGGGAAATGGGAGGCTTTCAGAGGAAAGTAGATGTGTAGTTTTAATTTATATTTTTTTAAACTCTGAAAAAAGTGTGTAAAGTCTTGGTCAAGGTATTTTACCTTTAGCAATTCCTGAATACATGATAGTGTTCTGCTTGTCCACTTTGAATTTCATATGTCATCTTTTTATAGTAACATATACAGTTGGGCAGAACTTTTTCATCTCTACCAGCATTTATTAGCAGGAAATGTGTCTTTTCTGACTTCACCTGTTCAAATCTTTCAACTTACTTTACATTAGGTTAAAAAGATGGTGCAGTGTCCAAGCTCTGAACCATGAGAAAAAACATAGTTGGGAAACTTGTTTTAGCAAACAAGGTACTGAAAATTAAACTTAAATGAGTAAGTATTGTGTAGGGTTGATTGAAATACAATCATGCAAGCCTCATCCAGGCTCCACTACAATTCATGGAATTTTATTATTTTGTTGGTTATTTTTATCTCCTTTATTTAAAAAAGTGTGTGGGTATATGTAGATACATATTTTTGGACTATCACTGGAACAAAAGAGCTCCAAAGTCTTGGAATAATTTGTGTACTTTAATTTACAGCTGCATTCTTTCCACCAATCTCTTCGAGATCTCAGTACCGAACAAGTTCGCCTAGGAGATGACATCAGTCGGGAGCTTTCAAGGAGAAATCGGTATAAACAGAATATAAGTCCATGTAAAGAACAGTGTGGAAAATAATTCTTAAACTCTTTTGTATTTCAAAAAATAATTTTGGGGAGAGTGGGGGATTGTGCAACACGTAGGATGACAAGAACTGCTTGTTCTTGTCATCTTCTTCAGTATTTCTAAATGTAAATAACACCCATCAATTGATTCGTATAGTGTATGTGGCTTCCCCCCCTCCCCTTTTGTTATATATGGACAAAATGATAAGGACATGAGAATTTCTTTTATTACAACTTTGCTCCTTATATGTTCTTGGTACTGGAGTCCTTTGAGGGCAAGATCTCATGCAGGCAGTAATGTTTCTTTTTTAATGTACATACTGGCTCAACATATGGTGCTTTGTAGAATAGCAGTAACAGGAATTAGTCTCTTAATTCCTAGTAGGAAACTAGTGTTCAAAAGCACCGTGTAGATTTGTCCATAATTTTGTACTTGTTGACCTGGTACCTAGTCGATTCCTAGATGCTCTTTTTCTTTGCTTGAGGAATGGAAATGCTTTTCACCATGAATTTTCCACTTGAGGCTTGTCTTTAATTATGCTAAGAATTTAGAGGCTGTTGAACAAATTGAAGTAGTGTAAAATTCTGGAAGGTTGTTGCTGCTTAAAACTATCATGATTGTTCTTTAGCTTTCACACTGTAGAATATTATCCTATATTTTTCTTTGAAGGACTGATGCTGAATTAAGAAGGACTCTAGAAGAATTGTCTGAAAAGCTCACTGAGTCCCAAAGACAAGAAACGGTGAGTGTGACTAATGTGAAAAGATTATTCATAATTAATAAGCAGGGTATAGGCTTCTAATTTCATGTGTGTGTTGGTAATTGGGGTCACATACTGGTTTGTATATCTGAACATGGTCTTGTTTAGGCTAATATAGGTTGTTGCAGTGTTACTGTTCCAGAATGAAATCAGCAAGAAAAGTATTATATTTTAGGTACTTGTTTTTAAAGTAAAAGTGGGCATCTTGCAAGTATGTTGTGATTTTTTTTTTTTTTGTTTCAAAATTCACAGCCTTGGAGAAAGCTGCTTCCTAACTTTGAGCATTGGTTTGAATGCTATGATACTTGCTGAAGCTATCTTTGGAAAGATACAAGCTTTCCCATGTTATGATGATAAATACTATTGTTTCTTCTTCCCTCTCTCCCTGTGGTTTTCAATCCTTACCATCCATGTAGCACAGTGGAAGGAGTCTCTTTGGGCTGCGCTCTTCTCTGAAGGCTTCGTGACAAAATGTAACAAAGGAGGCAGGACAGCCATGATAGTCTCCTCATTTTTGTCTCCTGTATCTGCTGGAAGCAGACTATCTGCAGTCTATATTACTTAAATCTGAGAGAGATCTGCTACTGTGATGAAGGTCAAACAGCATATTGCTGTGGGAACAAGAGAAGCTGAGAATGTCCCCAGTAATTAGTAGGTGAGAATCTTGTAGGTAGTTCTTGATACATAAGAGTTGAGTGTATGCTTTATGTAAGTATTTATTGTGGTCTCAGTAGCAATGTGGACTTTTCAGAGCAAGCATTGTGTGTCCTTATTTTCCCGTAGGTGATTCATCTTGCCCTAAAATTTTATGAATTGGTGCTAAATGCTCTGTCAAGGGCTTTAGTGATGTGTTTGTCGCTGATAATGGTGTTGTTGGCACCAGCAGACTTAATAAATATACCTATGTAAATTCCTGACTGTAGGTAAAGTTGGATAGTGATTAAAGAAACTATAATGTATCACACCAGTTATATTCTTGATATGGTAGAGTCCATCAGGAAAAGAAGACTTGCCTTGTCAGCCTTTGTAGAAAAATATAGTGGGCTGTCTTGGTTAGAATGTTAGTTTTGCTTTCTCCTAATAGGATAAAATGTATTTGATAAAGAATTCTTGATACTTGGAAAATGCTGGGGTTTTCTTGTTGTAGTCTACTTCTCAGTATACTTTATTATTTTTCTTTCATGTACCAGGAAATTAGAAAACTCAGTAAGTTTTAAACGAGGTGGTTCTCAAGAATATAGCTGCTACACCTGGCTATACTACAACCATTCAGTGCCTTTGAATGAGAGAGACAAGCTTTCCTCAGTCCTCTGGAATGCTGGCAGCCACTGTCTTTTCATTAATGAAAGAAATAACTAGCTCTTTGACCGCCTATAGTTGGATTTGAAGATGTGAAATTGCATCTTACAACTTTTGACCTGAGAGAAGCAAAAAATGAGAGATGTGAAGTAAAAAAGGAATTAGTCTGTGATACTTTATTAATGTGGTGTTAATGGTAAAGGGAACAACATTCTGCACTTCTTCTTTACCTGTGCTGTCTGATAGTAGGTGTGACTCCTTTGCCCTTGCTCAAAGCCTAATGATCTCCTGTTAGCCCAATAACGCTGGCAGAATGAGTGAGGTGAAGTATATGCAGAAGGGGAATTTAGTATGGATGTTAAGAATGAAAACAGCTCTGATGTTGTGCATAGCAAGGCATGAGATTAGAGTGCCTGTAGAAATTATGATCTGTCAGTGTAGATATTTGAGATCCTTTAGTACATGTATGTGTTTAGGAATTCTAACTGGATTATTTAATTCAGAATTCATGTTGTTGGTCAACAGTGAGTTGAGTAAGAGGAGCACTTTTTTCCTCAAAACTTCCTGATGCAAAGTTGTGCAGGAACTTTTGTCCTTATTGTCTTTACAATTTTGCTTTGGAGTGTTTATCACCTCCAGCATTGCCATCCTTGTATTTATATTCTAAGGTATGATTCTTGGTGATAAATTGTCAACTTGAAATCTTGATAATTTTACAGGATGAGCTTGTGCTAGAAGCATTCATGTCAGCATCCTTAAGTCTTTATTTCTGTAGAGAAGTATATCTAAATTCTTAGAGCTGTACTGTTTGGTATGTTCAGTGCAGTTTGAAAATTGCCTGTGTGTAGATGTGTGATGATAAAGGCCTAGTTGCTGCAGTTCTTCTCAGTCACTAGTTCAGGATTTGTTTTTATCAGAGTTTGGGATTCTTAGAGCCTTTTTGATGCTGAATTTCAATACTTTAAGACCCACACAACACAATCAATGCACATTAATTTTGCCTTTAAAGACAGCTTTTCCACCCCAATATAAAAACCAGAGGACATCTAAAGTGGTAACACAGGCATAGTTGGATGCCATTTTCAAGTCAGGCACCCACCATGGCCTTGTACTTGAGAATCTAGGTGCAGTTTTGGTATGAAGTCTTGCATGTTCTATAACTCTATCACAATCTCTTTCTTAACTAGGCATTTTGTGAGACTTCTTTTTCTCTTGGAAAGGGTTGGATGTTGCTAGAGGAATGTCCATACGACACGTAAGGAATCCAAAGAATATCTACTTACTCTGTAGTTATATAAGATAGCCCTCTTGGATATTTTGTGGCAATCTCTTGGATAGAAGCACATCCCAAATAGCACAAGACACTGATCTTTATACATAAAAAACAACTGCACTGAAGCACAGTTTCAAATTAAGTAGATGCTTAATTGAGATGGTGCCATGAGAAGGTAATTGTAGGCTGTGTTTCTGAAAAAGACACAGATGTCAAGTGAAATGGGTCTTACATGGAGTTAATGTGGTTACAGTATCTCAGAGGGCCAGGATTATTGTTAGATGCCCTTCAGAAGATCTGCTACAAGGATTTTCGGCGCTGCACAGGTGACTTGTAAAAGGTATAACACACATTATCATTTGCCATGAGGGAAAAGTGTAACAATATTTAAAGTGATATCTAGAAAAAAAATTCATAGATATCACTTTAAGTACTTTTCTGATTTTCAAGTACGCATTAATGATAAAATGGGTCATAACAAGAAAGGCAGCAAAAATCTTTTGAAACAGATTTCAATTAGCAGGACTTGTGCACTAGAAATAACTGTGGAAAGCTGAAAAGTAGGAGAGAAATTCAAGAATTAGGATGCTGCTTTTTGTACAGTAAGCATCCAGCATCTTCCACAAGATTATATTTAGCTGCTTGACTTAATGTCACCCTGGTTTTAAACAGGACACTCTTATTCTCTGTGTTTAATTGCGGGGGAGGTGGGGAACTTCTTGGTGGCCTAATCCATTTGCATAGATTTTGCTGCTACCTGAAAGCTTTATGTGGAGACACAGTTCTATTGTCATGATTGTCCTTGAGATAGTCTGTGTTGCTAAAATTGCATGTTTGAAATCACATTCTAATATGTTCTGAATACAGTAATTTAGTGCTAGTTTTTCATGTCGTTTTGTAGAGCCTCCATATTCTTTGTGCTGTTCTTTAGTGAATCCCTTGTCTACACTAGGACTTTTGTTAAGATTCAGAGGTTGAGGTACATACTTTTATGGTAGAAATGTTGTCATGGGTCAGGGTCACTTGGGATAAAGGAAGACAAGTGAGTTTTACAGTGCCCTGCATGTACTAACTGTTGAGTTGACATTCAACAGTTTTTAATTTTTATTTTCTCTTTTTTTACAGTCTCTACTGTTGTATGTCACAGGTTCTGTGACAAACTAAGGAAGGTCAGAGAGGCTGCAAAAACAGGAAACATAATTCTTGTGGGAGATAATGCCCCACTGAAGTGCTTGTGTAGCAAAGCATGAAATATGAGAGACAAATAGGAAGATCTAGAGATCTCCATGCAGTCACAAGTTTTGAATCTCATTGCAGTTCCAGAGACACAATGGGATAGATTGCATGATTGGAATGTTGTCATGAATAGCTGTGCACTTTTTAGGAGAGACAGACTAGAAAGGCCAAGTAGTGGAGTTGCCCGTTATGTAAGAGAACGTATGGAATTTATGGAGCTGTGTCCTAGGGAGGATGATGACCAAGTTGAGGCTGTATGGATTAAGATTAAAGGGCAGACTAGCAAGGATGACACTATTGTGTGTATTTGTTACAGGCTGCCTGATCAGGAGGAGATAGTAGAGGGGGCCTTTTAGAGGGAGCTGGAAGCAGCCTCAGAATCCTGGGCCCTGGCTCTCATGGAGAACTTCAGCCACAATGACATGTGGTGGAGAAACAACACAGCAAGGCATAAACAATCCAGTAGGTTCTTGGAAAACATTGATGTTAATATTCTGATGCTGGTGATGGAGGAAACAACAAGCAAAGGTGTGTTTTGGACCTTATACTAACAAGGAAGGTCTGGTTGAAGAAGTGAAGGTTGGGGGCAGCATTGTCTACAGTGGCTGTGAGATTGTGGAGTTCAGTCCTCATGCCCTCAGGAATCCCTGACCTCGGAGACTAGGGATTGGGTCTAGAGAAAGGAAGACTTTCCCTTGGTCAAGGAGGATTGGGTTAGACCATTTAGTCAGACATCCACATGTCTATAGGCCCTGATGGGATGCACCCATGAGTGCAGTGGGAACTGGCAGACGTTATTGCTGGCCCTTAATCAATCAGGGGGGGTCCCTCTGAACTGGAATAAAGACAGTGGCAATCCAGTCTTAAAAAAGGGCAAGAAGGAGGCCCCAGAAACCTGGAGACTAGTCAGCCTCACTTCAGTCCTTGGAAAGGTGATGGAACAGCTCATCCTGGAGGCCATCTCTAAGCACATGGAAGATGAGAAGTGGATCAGTGTAGTCAACATGGATTCACCAAAAGGAAATCATACTTAAAGAACCTGATTGCCTTCTATGATGGGACAACTGGCTGGATGGATGAGGGGAAAGCAGTAGATGTTGTCTACCTGGACTTCAGCAAGGCTTTTGACACTGTTTTCCATGATATCCTCACAGGCAAACTCAAGAAATACAGACAATAACAAGTTATTTGTTATTAGTAGGAGTCTTGTGCGTGGTTTTTAATTTGTGAAACATTTGCCTTGTAACAATGACTGAAACAAACCTACCTTTGGCATCCCTAGCTGCATAAAAAAGTTAAACCTCTTAGAATAAAGTTTGGTTTCTAAACAAAAGCTGCGCAAAAAGAAACTTCTTAGAAAAAAATGTTGGAAGGGTAGGATATCACCAGACCATGTGGAAGTGATCTGATTATGCTGTACTAGTGAGCTCAAATCATTAAAAGACATGAAAGAGATCAAAAGATAGCTGACCTGACTACACAAGGTAAAAAGGAGTCCTTCCAAAATGACAACCAAATTATAGCAACAGTGAGAGCTTAAAATACTAGGGGAACAGGAAAGGCATGTAAAATATTTTGAAATAACATGATGCAGATTAGCTAAGAAACTTAATAACCATCTGAATGATCTTAAAACCACTAACAGCTGTTTTGGAGTATTCATGGACAACTCTTGGGGTGAGTTAGAGAAAATGTTCTTGGAATATTGAAAGAGGAGAAAATAGACTGATTATTTTTCCAGAACTTGATTTGTAAACATCCAAGAGCAAACATGAAACTTTAATAGCAGAAAACAGGTTTGTTGAAAAACACCCAACCTCTCACTCTTGTATTACAGAAGGAATTTTTAAACATTTTTTTAGACAGAATTTCATATGCTGTTCTAATAGGATTTTCAGTAAAGTATGGTAAAACTGAATATAGCCTAGAATAAGTGCACAATTATCCAGATACCTGTGTAGCTAGTAAATGTTCACTGCCAAAATTAGGGGAGTTAGTGAAGTTTACTTGTAGGTGTTCTTGATCTAGCTTTCTCTGAAGCTTTTGAGAGTCTAGATGATGTTTGTTATGTTTGCAGATGGACTTCAGGTATGTTGGAAAACAGAACTGAAATCCAGAATCCAGTCTTGGATGTGGTTTGGAGGATAATATAGTTATAAAATTCAAGAAGGAAGACTAAAATCGTACTTTAAGCAAAACAGGTAATTTTAGAGGCAATAGAAGCGAGACTTTCTGTGAAAGTATTTGAGCAGGTTAAATAGACTTGTAGAGAAATTATATAGGTATAAAAAGTAATGTGTTTAACCAGGTGGTAAATTTGCTGGCCTTTGAAGGCCCTTCCAGCCTCTTCTTTCTGTGCTGTGTGCACAGAGAATATGAACTAGGTATACTAACTATGACTTCTTGATAGGTTTTGTTTTTTTCCAATGAGTTATATGTAGCATCAAAATGTTTGTTGGTTTGTTTTGGTTGTGGGTTTTCTTTATTTGTTTGTTTTTTGGTTTGGTTTTTTTTTTGCTACTCTGAAATCTCCATGCACTTGACAAATATAATGATATAATGCATCATTTTCAGTACCTTGTTAGAAGTAATACAACAGTTGTATTCTGCAGTGAGTTGAAGGAAGTCAGAGGCAATGCAAATCACTTTATCAAGTTACTTTCTTATTTGGTCTGTGCTAATCTGCAATGAAGTCTGAAGTTTGCAGGAATCTGAAGCTTGCCTAGTGCTGCCTCGTGTCATGTCATCTGCTGTGCCTTCCATGAACCAAAGCTATGTCAGTGAGGATGTTACTGACCTTTATTTTTGAATGTCGTCTTTGAGGGTGATGTTACTGTTGGATCTTTTGTGAAGTCAAAATTATTAATTTTCTTTCTTAACAACTTTAGTACTTGCTTGCTTAGCTTTCCTTGAAAAAAATGCATGAGAGAGCTGAGAAAGCTTCTGCCTTCAGAAACATGTGGTCAGAATTTTAAAAACCCTGTAAAAACATTACCGTTTCACTTCTTTAGGTATAAGGAAAAGGATGACAGCTTATTTCCCAGTTTTCAGCAAAGATATAGTAAGTTTAGTGCCAGTGTTTTTTTTTGTTTCTGCTACATAGTATTGCTGTTTCTGTTAGGTGGAGTATTTTGCGAGTTATTAGGAGTAACACTGAGTAGTACTTGTCAAAACAAACATCGTGATGTGGTCTTTATTTTTTATGCATTAGTTTTTAGTAAGTAATTATTCCAGATTATGACTGCAGAGCTTTCCTAACTCACATGAAAGAGCATGGTTTGATGCAATACATTTTTTTGGCATCTCCTGATGGTTTTGGGAAAAAACCCAATGTTCCAAACTGTTAGCTTAAATATTCATCTGGCTGCACAAGAAGTATTTTCCAAGGAATGTATTCTGCTGTGAAAAAATAGACTGTTTCATTCTTTGACCCTGATGTACTTGCGAAGCCCAGAATATAAATGTAACCTTAGTTGTGTTTCTGTTGCTACACAACTGTGTTGCTCATGTTAAAATTTTCTGTGCATGCATATGCCTAGTATTGGTAGTAGTGTGCTTAATACTGAAAGATGAGAACTTGTTCCCCTCCACCTACATCATAAACTAGTAGTTGAATGGTCTTTTTTGTCTTTCTCTTTCTATCTAAATAGCATTTTGCTTTCTAGTGATTGCTTAAAATAATTAGTTTTAATGGAGGGAGGAAGTGATGCATAAACATTTTCCTTGCTAATCTCAAACGATATAAATTTAACCTGCTGCCCACAAGAGGGTGCTGTCTGCTAGCAGCTTGAATCACGAAAAGGAAGTAATTCTGGTATTGTAGTTTAAGATTGAAGTGTTCATAATCCAAATAGCTTTAATAAATAACTACTGTTATTTGTATTAGTCCGTACATGGATTCTCAAAATATTTGGAAAAAGGCTTAAAGTGATGTAATTATTTTGTGTTGTTACAGTCATTCTCATGTACTTAGCTATTGTTTACTACTCTTCACTCACAGATTCCAGAGGATTAAAGAGGCAAACACTGGTCTGTTTTGCAGACTGGAGATGTGAAAGAAATGTCCCTCCAGAGGTTGATCAGGCTTGTGACAGAATAGCTAAGAATTTTGTATTGCAGCTTGATACTGGGCTGCACCAAGCCAGATGTTGAGATATTTAACACTTGAGTAGAACTCCCTCTGTAGAGCAAAATATGCATACACCTGAGGAAGGATATTGCTGACAAGATAAGTGCTCGGTTCCCTGCTTGAGTACTTCTGGAGTACTCACTGCTATATCTAGTTATTTCCTCTACCATTCTAAATCTTGTTTAATAAAATACAAATTGTGTTCTCTTAGTTTTGGCCCATACTCTATTTACCTTTTTGACATTGTTATTTTCACAATAAAGTAGAAGGCACAGTAATTTCCTACAGCATGCTTTGGATTTTGTTTTTTTCCTTTTGAAGGTGTCAGAACGGGTAGAGAGAAGACTTCAGGAGATAGAACAAGAAATGCGTGCTGAAAGACAGCTGGTAGAAAGGCGCCAGGACCAGCTGGGACACATGTCTCTTCAATTACAAGAGGTATGCAAATGAAAACTTCCTGTGTATTCAGGACTTAGTTAGGAATGTGTTGCATTTGTGAACCTGTACCTGTCAAACTGACTCATATCATTGACAAATTTTTAACTATCAGTCCAGCTCAGCTTGTTTTGATGATCAGATGATATCAAATACAGTCTCTGCTCTTCATTATACTGTCTTGTCTATGTTTAGACCTTTTTGGTTACTGGCACAAATGTTCTAAGAACGTACATATGCCCTTCCCCAAACCCCAAGCAAATAAAAACAAGTCATTAGCTGGGTTATCTCAATTAATTAACATTTTATTTTCTAAAATGTAAACTTCACTAGCAGTGAACAGTTAATTTTTAATTTATTTCAACAAGCAATCAAATGCACTGTAATGGCCAGACCGCTTTTCGCTGCTTTTTGACTTGAACAGTATCTGATGAAGTATAAAATATTGTTTTGGCGACAAATAGAAAAGTTTATAATTTAAATTAAAATTTGAGACAGTTAGTAGCATTTTTCTGCTTGTTTTAGGAAATATATGAAAGATACTTTTCTCTTTCTGATTTTACTCCTATTTGGAAAATCTGTGTCTTAACATAGTCTAACTTGTTATTTCATTCCCCTTAAGATATGATTTGCAGTATTATCTGTAACTATGCAACAGAATACTATAGTTGAGGAGAATTCCTTGTTTTTCACTTCTAGTATTAGCAACAGTGTACATGCTTTTGGGAAGGCACTATACTGTGCAGTGATGCTGAGGAGCTTTAATTTAGATTGATGCTATGTATTATTTAGATTGATGCTATGTATTTCGTGTGAAGCTCGACCCTATTCAAAGAGGTCATATCTAACAAGATGTTTTTTTGATATAGATAAAAAGTATTGTTTATCAAAATGCTTGTAGTTCTTCTGCTAGTATTTCAGAAAGAATTACTGTTTCATTCTCCCCCCAGTCAATGTCCTAGTGGGTAAAAAGAACTAGAGTACTTAATTACCTCTTTCGTTCCTCTTTTTATATTCCAACGTCATTTTCTAGATTCTTGGATTGTGCCTTCAGCCTGGTAAAGGGATGCTTAAACAAATGAATTGGTGTGATTTGATAGTCTTATCTGCAGATTGGAACAATCTTTTTTCATTCTTTTAAAGGGAGGATGACTTGTATCTCTAAAGATAGATTGACACTGCTGTGGTTTCCTTAGAAGGAAAATTTAAATTCAAGTGAATGAGTTCAAATGTATTTCAAAGACTTTCATATAATCTTTCATAGGTCATATGAATGATCATGGTCTATGCGATCATGAGCCCACAGGCTGGGTACTTTTTTCTTAGTAGCTCACCTTTTGAATTTCATGCAAAATGAGTATGAAATGCTAAGTACATCCCAGACCTTCCATTCCCCTAAGCTGTCCAGCTGTGAAGGAAGATATTTTAATCCTTTCTCCTGCAAATTCTATTTTGTTCTGTACATATTTTTGTAAATTATTTTTATAAAGTTGCTGTATGGACCTGAATTGCCTTGTGCGCTTTTGCATAGCCTAATGAGGATAAAGTAAATATTTTGCTGTGATTGTTATTTGAATGAAGCATGTTTCTGCATAATTTTAACAGCTTGTTACTTTGTTATTCTATTTCTTGTCCTTTGTAATTTAACTTGTGAATTAGATGGACTCTCAGCTCTGTCAGTGGCCAGTCTTGTGGTGATCACTGCATGGATGTAGTGTTCCATTGAAGTCTATTTCTGTTTTTGTTTATTTATCCAAGTTGCTTCCCAAGTAACATTACTGGAAAGGAGGGTAGTGTTTGGACTGAGTTTTGAAATTCTGTCATTTAATGTGGTTGAATGATTTACAGAGAAATGCTATTTAAAGCATTTCTGGCTATTTAATTATATAGTTTTTTCCTTAGTTTATTGTTACACAAAACCAAAATCTAATTGTCTTTTGGTTGTAATCAATAGTTGCTTTAATTAAGAAATCTTGTGAAGTTTATGTGAGGTTTAAATGTTAGTATTTTTAAGGAAAGTGCAGTGCCCATAACTCACCACTACTTGTCAGTATTTTACCATCTTAAGAGAATCATCTTACTGAATTGCAATTATTAAGTTTTCTGTTTTCAGGGTCTAACTGAATGTGATGATACATTTGTTTTGGTCTTTCTCTTGTCTGTCTTTTCTTTCTGTCAGTCTTTTGTACGATGTGCAAACTTCTTATTTGTATTGTAGCATTATTATAATCATAGACTATTTGTTAACCAAGATAATATCTAGTTGTATACTGACCATGAAGGAAGCTTGACAGATAACATTTTGCATCTTTAAGACCTAAGTTAGCATTTTTATTTTGAATCTGTAGTCTGCCTGTGCTGTGTGTAGGTGGATAAAAAATATTTTCTCTACATTTTTGTGTATTTTGTAGCTTAGTGTGTATTGATGCATTTAAACAGCAATTAGTACTAATTAGAAAATAGCAATTAGCAAATATATTCATGCAAATCTTACGTACTCACTTTTTCCTATGTTCCTGTTACCAGCATGTTTCCGATTACAAAGGAGAACAAATATGCTCATCTTGCCAGTGCTACTGACATGTATACCTGGGTTACTCTAACACCTGCATTTATTGTGTGAACTTAAACTATTTTGAGTACCTTTCTTTTAACATAAAGCCACCATTACCTCTTAGTGTTTGTTTGCATTTATGCATCTACTTTCTATAGCAAGATCAAGTATCATTCTTAAAAATGGGCTTTAAACAGCTTTTATATGCATTGAGTGTCCTGGATGGCTTTACTAATTCTGTACTTGGCTTCCTGGATTGGTGAAATGAGTCTGTCTGTTCCTGCTTTGTATACTTCAGGTCAACAGAATCATCTTTGTAGAACACTTTGAACCTACTGACTGTGGTAAGGCAATGACTATAGTTATGTCTTAAGCTAGCAACTTGGATAGGTCAGGAAGCATTTTTTAACTTTTTCTTTATGCAACTGTATACTTAGATTCTGTTTGCCTCCCACTGCACATGCTGTGAAGTGCAAGAGGCTGGTGGACAGAGTGAGGTAAACTGATGTTCAAAAGTGTTATTGGAAATCCTTTTTTGCATATCTTTAGCTCTGATGTTTTTAGACAAACATGAACTTGATCCGTGCTCTGAGCCATCTGGATATTTTAGTGCATTTGCTCTTTGGCTCTGTGCTATGCCACCTGTGGCTAATGGTTTCTGTTTTGATTGTAGTTTGAATCTGACTCTTTCTTGGAACATGAGCAAATCTCATACATATCTGCCACTGAAATAACTAGGTAGTTTGTCTTTAAATACCTGGCCAGTATGTCTGGGTAACATACTTGGACTCATACTAGCCATTAATGTAGCAACTTAGCAAAAGAATTTTCATTCACATTAGGATGTGTTACATTCTTGCCTTATTTTAAAATGTAGAATGAGGCTTCTGTATTTCTGCTAGTATGAATATAACTCACTGATCAGTGTGACTTTGAAAGAGCAAATTTCAGTTTGTGGTCTGTGCATTGCTTTCAAATAATCTGGTTTTGTTTTAAAAAAAATCAAGAAAAAACAAACAAAGACCAAAACCCAAACCCTAAAAGTTAGTAGGTTTAAATTGCAGTAAAAGTTATAATTTGCTCTTGAAAGGCTTTCAGAAGTTGGAAAGTTTGAGAACTGTTGTTACAGAATTCTCCACATAAATTTACCTTATACATGAGGTAGTTGCTCCCTGTCTAGCAGGGAGCAAATTATTTTATCTTTCTGTAGTCTGGAGTTTGAGATATGCGGGTGAGGTGTGCTGAGCTGGGGTGTACCAGTTACACTTGCATTCTAATACTGTCTTATGCTAGTGAACTCTATAAAGACCTGTAAGAATTGTCTCCTTGGTCAAATCAAAAGTTCATCTCTAGCCTGACCACCTAGGCAGGTAGTGTAACATCCCAAAACCATGTTGTGAAGACTTCTTTACATGGAATTGTTCTGTTTCCTTGTTGGCCTTCTCCATGCCTGCCCCTTCCCAGGCCTTAGCAACTTCCTTGGTCATCCTCCTCCTGGCCAACCTGGATGCTAATGCTTTCAAGGGGAGGATCTTGGTGGGAAAATTCTATTGTCTGTATGCCTGTTCCCATTCCTTGGTGCTTCAGCTGCTCTGGGCAGTGTCTGCTGCTTGGGTGTCATGAGGGAGGAGTGTGTGCTGGAACTGTTGTCCTTAGCATCCCTGATCCTGAGCATCCCTCATACATATATATGAGCTTTTTTTTCTTTAAAATGAAACATCTATGGGCTATTTTAACAATATGCAGAAAATAAATCTGAATGTTATATTTGTAATATCAGTTATAGGAAACACTGCTTTTAAATTTGAAATCATTGCTATTTAGTAGCCTTAATATCAGCCAGTGATCCTGCTAAGTTGAAATGGCATATTTTATTTCGGTGGTTTCTTCTGGGAATTAGGATGTAGTACTGATGCAGAGACATACTTTTTGCCTTCAGTACTTCGAGAATTTTACTAGTGTTTTTAATTCCAGCCTAGCTTTAATATTTTCTTTATGATGCTCACATCTCTACCCAAATCTGCACATGAAAACATGCATTTTTGGTACTATGCTAATTATTAATTCAGTGCCAAAAATAAGGTTATATAAAGTTGACTATATATAACAGAGCTTCTAATTTTGCTAGTGAAAATGAAACTCGGTTGCAGTTAGTACACATCATATAGTCCAAGTAGGCTGTTCTGAACTGGCACTTCTACTCATTAAAAGAAAACAAAAAAAGGCAAACAAAACAAAACCAAACCCCAACCAGCTTGTGCAATAATGGCATTAGCTGATGTGTTGATCTTTGACTTTTGTTCATGTAACTTTTTTGGGAGTTCTCCCAAGAGTCTTTTTGAGTAAGACATGTGCAGTGTTGAGTTTTGTAGTTGACTGGAATGTTAGATTTAAATCTCTGCTTAGAGAAATATCTTAAATATGTTAGTCTTGCATAGTTATGATTAATATCTTCCACAGTCTCAGTTTTTAATGTAAAATGTTCAAGCAGGAGAGTAATCCAAGCTATACTGAAACCCTTATGTTTCCTGAGGTGAGGATATAAGACTGAGATAAGTATATAAATCCATTTATTTTCTCCAAAGCTACTTTTAAAAGCAAAACTTCTGAAGCTCAATGCCCAGTTTCACTGAAGTTGATTAATCTCTTGTATTCTGTTTTCATGCAGTGAAATTTTCCTCCAGTATACTCTGAAGAGAAAATGTTCAAAAAATGAATGAAATTGCACTATTTATGGGGGCAAATTTCAGGGATATTTGTTAAATGAGATATTCCTTTAAAATGTAATGTGAAAATGCTGCTTGGGAAGAACAGATTGGGAAAAAGACATTTCTTTCTGGACAGGCTGTGTGTTTTGTTGTTCTCTTGTAGTTTTAGCAAGAAATTGTGGAAGGAATAGATGTACTTATGCTTCAAGATATGGGATGAAAGTAAAAGATTTGTGCTAAGGTCTGTAGTTAATTATTTTGTTAGTAGTGTGAAAAATGCTTGGTCATGTTGCACAGATAAACATGATTCATTAACAGTTGCTCAAATTCATGAAAAATTATCAGTAAATGGCTACCAGTCTCTCTCAGGTGATGTTTCTAAGAGATATTTGAAATGAGACAATGGCCCTGCTATGGCTTGAGATATCCAAACTTGGGTTGTGTATGTTGCAAATTGCATGTGTCATTCATGTCTGTGATGTGTAATGCTTCGTTTGCTAGTGATTGGCTGTGTTATGCAAGTGATGTTGGTTTGCAGAAGGGAAAAGAGATTGAAATGGGTATTCAAGGCAACAGTATTTTTGTAAGATGCTTTGGAAAATGTGTATACATGGTTTTAGATACCTCAGAATGAGAGGGTACAGGAAAAGCCCCTAAGCATTTTTTGTTTTCTTGTTGTCAAAGCGGAACACACCAATGTCAATAACTTCATCATGAAAGTTTCTGTTAATTCAGTCTTAATACTGCAATTCTAAGCATCTGTTCAGATTCAGATGAAAATAACTTCTTTTGTTTTTTGACTTCCAACACAACCTTATGGCAGTGTTTTCTTTACTACAGTGCATTGCATTTCATAACATGCACACTTTATATTAGATAATATATTCTTTTTCTCTGATATGTGCACACATTATTTGTAGGGGATCTCGTGAGCCTTTCAGACCTTCATCTCAAGGTGTTCGGGCTCAATGTTGAGCATCTGGATCTCTATACGTTGAAAGGATGTTAGTGCGAGTTCAGACCTAGTGTTTGTCCCAGTTCTCAGCATGGGTGTGTTTATGTATGCATGGACCTATATTTATTTTTTCATAAGGCTATACATTGGCTCTGCATGGAAACAGTAGACGCTGACAGAAAGCATTTGCCTGGATCTTCTTGCTTAAATATATCAGCAGATTCTTTGATTGTAACAGTCTGAGGAAGATGGCTTCTGTAACTTTTATAGTGAAGTTTACAATATATTTTTCTCCACTAAAGGCTTTAAGGAAGCAAGATGCTAAAGCAGATGAAACTGAAGAGCTCATGAAAAACAAACTTGTGAAATATGAAAGTGAAAAGAACCAGGTAAGACTGCATTTTTTTCCTTTCTTGTTTGGTTTCAAATGATTGTATAGTGTCATATGTTGCAGTATATGCTTCCTTTTTCAGAGAAACCAGCAGGACAAAATTTTCTGTACTCTTTAAGAATACAAGGTGGTTGTTTTGTTTTTCTTTTCACATCAGAGGCACTGTGAATATAGCTATGCTGAACTTCTGTCTCTCCTTCAAAGCTCTTCAGCTATAGTGTGTTACTTCTAATGGCTCTACCATCCTGCCAGCCAGCCAGGTTTATAACTTGGGGATTATCCTTGATTTCTTTCTCTGATTTGTCTCTGAATTTGTACATAGTCTGCTGTTGCTTGTTTGCAGCAGCTCAAAGGTGCAGCTTTTCTTCATCCTTGCAACTAACTCATGATGGTTATTTTGAAGCACAGTTATTATTAATTACTCTTAATGAACTGTTGCCATATTGTTCTCTTCCTGTTCATAGAAAACAAGGCTGCTTCTATTTCTGTTCTGGCAGGATGCTAAGGCTGTATTACACTTTTTCTAGCTTACTTTCCTCTTGCATCAAGTTTAGCCTCTTTTTGTTAATACTTACAAAGTTATAGCCCTTTGTGCTAAACCTTTATGTAGTGTTTTATATTACGTTGCTCTGTCCATTCCCTTAATACTGGTCCTGTTTACTTTGCCCATTTGGCAGCCTCCTAACATCCTCTTTGAGATCGCTATCTCAAAAATAACAATTTCTGCTGTCAAAAACTATATTTATTTCCATGTGGATCTTTGTAATCTTTGAACTATTTAGGGTGGAAGTCAAAAATATTTTGTAGCTTTTGCTTTTTGCTTTTTTTTCTAAATGACCATCAGTTTGCTGACTATTTCTGATTAAACATTTTAAAATTTCCTAATATTATATTTTTAGGAAAACTTCTAATTTTATGAAATGCAGGGTACTTTAATTTTTCAGTTATCTTGTTTCCATAATGATCCAAATACATCATCTTGCAGAACACAGAAAAAACCACAGATTTTACCAATTACCAGTTCTACCAATGCGTGTCATCTTTAATATTTCTGTGAATAAACTGTGTAAAAAAGGTGATTTCAAATGCTAAGTCATTGTTATTTTTAATTTGAGTTTGAAAGTATGTTTCAAAACCAGGGACAATATTTGAAACTCTGTTAAAATTTATCTTACCTTTTTTTATTTTAAGCTAGTAAAAATTTGCTTTTGTGCTTTTTTTTTTTTGGTTTTGTTTTGTTTTGGGTAATACAAATGACTTTGTATCTTCATGTGATTTAGAATATTGTACAAAAATTACTGACTCTAAGTTAAATTCTCTGTATGTAATTCAAAAATAGAGCAGGAATATAGTACAAATGGCAGTTTGCTGTAAGATTTTGGACAAATAATAATACTGTGTATGTTAATTCTAGTTTTAAATAGATGCTTATATACATTAATTTGTGTCAGAATTAAATCTTTAAAATACACTTTTATATGATACACACATTACTTTTCTTCATCATCCTCTGAAATGAAAGCTTGAGCAGGAATTGGAGCATTCTCGGAAAAAGCTGAATGAATCTGAATGCAGTAGAGAAGCTCTTTTGCATCAGGTAACTGCTTTGGTGTGGTGAATATCCTGAAGTTTTCATATTGGGTTGTATCTGCGTCTTTTTGCTTAGTCTTTCTGTCTCACACTCTGCTAAAATTGTTTTTTGAAGGGAAAAAGGAGATGCAGAAAGAGAGGTTTAAGCATTTAAAACATATGGACTGAGCTCTCCTGATACTTTTTGTGCTTTCCAAACTTTTATGTGTATATATATATATATATATGTTCATACTTAAAAATTATAGCAGTAGTAGTAACGGCACATTTTCAGTACATAACCACATTATTTGTACCCACCTTTCACAGTATGATTTAGGACAACTTCTGTATTAGTAATTATTGTTATGCAAAGCCCATGCTGGAATTGGTGAATTCAGATAAATCAACGGCCTAGAAGTAGTTGTTGTATTGTGTACAAACATGGGAGAAAAAAAACAAACACCCAAATACCTGAAAAACTATCTAAAGTATGCTCTAAACAGTTATCTATTGATGCACATATGATTAAACTTAGAACATGAATTGCAACTTTAGAGAAGTGTCCTTTCTCCTAAACATATCTAATCCCTCTTTCAGGGCAGCTGGATAAA
Organism: Acanthisitta chloris; assembly: GCF_000695815.1. Taxonomy (NCBI): domain Eukaryota; kingdom Metazoa; phylum Chordata; class Aves; order Passeriformes; family Acanthisittidae; genus Acanthisitta; species Acanthisitta chloris. The sequence goes on from NW_008671151.1 coordinate 27,991, forward strand.
AAGACTGAAATAACTAGGAAGAAGTGAATTGGCATCCTCAGCTTTTAGCAATAGTTGTTTGACTTGTGATTCTAGCAGAAGTTTGAGTTGCCTGTCTTACTGCTTTGAATGTTAACTCCCTGTGCATAGAGTATAGGGTAACATGAGTTAGAGGTATTTTTCTGCAGTTCAGTTTTAACATGCCATATTTTCTTTATTTTCCTGTATGCAATATAATCTTTTTAAGTGCTATACTGTATATGATAGGAAAAATATAAAAAGCCCCTTTATTTCTTAAATAAATAGTATTTTTAAGGAGCACAATTTAAATAAAACATATTATTTTATTCAATTTGTATAGATATTTTCACTAGCAGTGTAAAAAGACAATTGCAACGTATTATATGGTAACATTTTGTTTGGTCTAGAGAAATAAATGCTCATCTGTGGTCAGCATAACAAATTAATTACAAATTAATGAAAATTAAATATTGTTTGATTTTTTGCAAAAATCCAATTAAATGCTTAAGTAGTAAAGTAATTTTATATAAGCATAAATATTTTAATATATTTATTATTTAATAAATATATTAAATATGTATTATGTGATAATATATTATTAATTACGAATAATCACTTTGTGGCCTGTAATTAGAAAGTTCTTTGTCTTTTTGTTTACCATCTGCAGTGCTCTCAAGATTTATTTATAAATATTGAATGTGCGTAGTATTTTTTCTTTTTTTAGTGCTTAATAAAAGTATGATATTTACTCCTTCGTTCTGTTTTTCATTAAAGAAATTAATTGAACATTTGGTACTTGCACATGCATTTTAGATTGAGGATCTTCGTTCCCAGCTTCTGAGAGCAGAAGAAGACCGTGTAGAATTGCAGCATCAGATTTCACATGCTGCTATGCAGCGCCAGAGCTACCAGGATGTCCAAGATGATGACAGGAGAGTTAGAGCAGGTACAACTCATATTTTGCACTAGAGGCCTGCAAATTAGTTACTAGGCCTGGGCATTAACTTATTTTAGGTTTGCAGTCTAATTCTTCTACCGTTTCAACAAAAACAGCCACTGAATACTTCAGATTTAAGTTAATAAGTATTGGCAGCTGAATATTAACAGACAAATAGCAATGAGAGTTAACTTAGGATAAATACCTTGATTTGCATGGTTAAAACAAGAGAGAATGTTAGCAAAACAGAGAGTGTTCTTAGAGAACAAAAACATTTGTATTATTTTTAAATAATAATTTTTCAAAAACTTTAAATTTCAGTCCATTTGCAATTTGAATTCTGCCATCTCGAAAATTATAGCACAAGTCATTTACATTAATGTTTACATGTGTTGATTTCTGGTGGAATTTCTAAGGAACAACATGTAACAGAGTGGTTAAGAAAACTTTCCTGTATGATGCAATCAGGTCTTCTGTTTGCAGTGTGTTAGAATTGCAGAATTGGAATAATGTTATTTAAAAGAAAAATCCTTTAAACAATTTCAAGATGTAATTGCGTATTAAATTACCAGTTTAGGAAGGTCTTCACTGCATTGTTAGTTATCTGTAGTTAAACTTTTCAAACATAATCAAAAAGGAATTAGGGAAAATCTTTTGCTCCTTATTAACATGGAAATGTATTGCTCCAGATAATAGAGGAATAGTGACTCCAAGTCCAGTGTCTCTGTGAATGTTTAATTGGTTTGGTTAATGACTTATTTTTATATTTTCATATTTTTATACTTCAGCTACTGAATTATCTTGGTTATTAAAGTAATACTCTGACTCCTTGTTTTACAAATCTCATACAGGGCACAGGAAATTGGCTAGATTTTGTATGTGGCTTAGCTTCAGAAATGTGACAGAAAATAATAAGTTTAGTAGCTTTCCTCCAGTCATCTTAATGTATCTGCTTTAAAGTTAATTTATTTGAAACAATATGCCTTTCATGTTAATGAAAGCATGTTTTAGTTTTCCCATTAATTTTATAATTGCATATCAAAATGGTTGTAAAAACACGAAGAAAATAAAATTACGTACTGGAGCTAATAAGATACATTAACCATTAATATATTTATATAGTTTTTGCAGTTGTGTTTCACCTTGCTGTGTTATTTCTTTTTCTTCAAAGATAAATGGGAAGAAGGTAAACAGAGATTTGGGGTTTTTTTTGCCTCTAGCAGTTTTTTATGACTAAAGACCTTTGAATTTCTGGTTGAGGGAATTTAAAGCTTACTCTTATCAAAAATTTCTGTTGTAGGTTTCAGACATAAAATTCGTAGATAATGTGACTTCCAAATCAGAAGGTATTACTCCGTTGGGATGCAATTTTGGCCTTGAAGTTAATGGCCAAATTCCATTTATATCAGACCTTCCCCATTGTTTCTTTCATCCTTTTTTTATTTTATTGGGTTTTGTTGGGGGTTTGGGCCCTTTATTTTAGGGAAGGGAGGTTTATGGCAGGGCAAAAGAGTGGAAAATCCCTGTAAAATAACTGAAAAATACTGTTTCATTTAGTAAAAGGCTATGAGGTTATGATACAGGTATAGCCAGTTTTCACAGTTATTTTTGTCAAAATCAATACTTGTAGAGTAGTCTCAAGTAGAGAAGAAAATTGCCATGAGAAAATGAGAAAAATTATTTTGCCAGAAGTTGGTGTATCTCCTGGGCCTGTTGCTCTGTTCTTGCTGTTTTGCAGTAGCTGAAAGATATGAGAGAGAGAAGCAAGAATTGGAGAAACTTATTTTGGAGCTTAAAGCAAAGCTGAATCATAATGCTGTAATGTCAGAGGTAGAAGAACTAAAGAGATGTATAGAGCGTAAGGACAAGGAGAAAGCACAGCTTGTAATGCACATACAGGTAAGTTGGTTTTTGTTCCTTTTTGTTTGGTGGTATTTTGGGAGGCTTTAAAATAGTTTCTCATCTGCTTAACATTAGGTGATACATCAGATTAGGGATTGACCTTGAAGAGTAACTGCTTTTCTTCATTTATTGTATAAATAACTTTGATGTGAGTGTGCAGAGTTCTTTTCTCTCCCATCTTGTTAGTAAATTGGAAAAGGTATTTGTTATTTCCCATTATTTCATAGTTTGGTTTACTTCTCTTTCCCATGCAAAGAACAAGTGGTCTGATTTTTAGCAGCAGTTACCATTAATAATGTTTTTTGGAATTACTTTTACAAGGTGGTTCTTACTTCCTTATTCCCCATTCCACCATGCTTCAGAACTGAAGTTTAACCTTAAAGACTGAGACACCTTGTTCTATGAAATGATGCAATATAGTAAAATAATCATTTCTATAAGTATTATTATAAGTATTACTATTCTTATTTATGGTAAGTACTTACTATTTGACATTATTCTCTGTGAAAAGAAGAACATCAGTTTTTGATACTGGAATTTTATTTAGAAGACTTTTACCACCAAATGAGGTAGTAGCCTTTTGATTTAAGATGGGAGATTTCTGTATTTTTGATCTTGTCTAGATTTGTCATTGGTAGTAAGATCCCTGAACAGAAACTATTTTCTTCTGCCTTTCATGACTACTAGGAGAAACGAGGTGATTTTCAAAATCCTCTGTATTATTTCATTAGTCAAGGACTTAACATTTTTTTATGCTTGTATTGTGGCATTCTGTAAGCAAGAGGTTTTGAGTTTATTTTTCTGATGAAGGTACTTACATTGGAAATGATGTTGCATCACCTGGGACATTCAAATACAGGAAATTTTTGTGGTCTTCTCATAGATTTACAGGACTATACTGTTCAGTTTACTTCTGCTCTTTCCCCTTGTCAACTTCTGTGCTGATTTAAATCAAACTGGTACATCAAATTACATTTTGAAAAAATTGAAAGCAGAACTCATTTCCTGATGTTCATCAGCATTTGTATTCTAGCTGGCCAATGCAACTCCAGACTAACCCATAACATTGTTTTTTTTGTTTTGTGGGGCCTGAGAAATTCCAATTACTTTAGTAGCAGGAACTAATGGGATAAAACCCCATAGAAAACAAATTATTTCGAACTTTTGCTTGTAGAACATGCTTTCTTAAGGGGCAGAATGATTTTCTAATACTTATTTCCTGCTCTGAAAATACTCATACAAGAGTGCTCAGTTGGGGTTATTGTCATTGCTCTGAGTTAGAAATCTCTGACTTCCCACATTTTCTCAACAGAAAATACTTTGTACTTCTTATCTGCTTCCCACTGCTTTTCTCCTACAGAGGCAGTAACAGGAAAATAGTTAGTGTGTTTTTCTTTTAATGAGACATCAAGGAATGCAAGGATGTGAATTTCTAAACTTGTGTACTAACAAAGCATTTTGTCAAGCCTGTTCTAACAGCTGCTCCTATCAGATAGTCTGATTCCCAGTTGGAAGTGACCAGTCATGTTTGACTTGAACGTAATTTATCTTTGTTTAGTGGGGAGGATCTAACTGCATTTGCCTCTGATGTACATGTGATACTAGAAATTTATTTTGATATATTTAAATGTCATTGTTTTCAACAATTCAGGTAGTGTGTGTTGTATGTTTAATCCCCGACAGTTAACATAAAATCACAGTGTGATGTAAAATGGAGAGGATGAGAAAGGTTGAAAGATATTCTTTGAACTCACTTCTAATCATGAGTTTATCTTAACTTAATTTTTAAGTTTAATAGAGAAAATTTTTATTTCAGTTACTGTGGTTTACCTGAGGATGCTGCTGTGAGATCTTGCAAGTGGATACAACTCTCTTAAATACGTTTTCCTGCATGGAACTAGATAGATATGTGATTCTTGTGGCTGACTATTATGATCTAACTGTTATACTAACACACAAACAGTGCACAAATTATAAGGATGGAATACCTTAGTTTCTCCATAGGTGTTTTTAGACTCTTATGCCTGTAAAATTGTTTGATTTACTAATTACTTTTCATTCTAATTAGGTCTGAGTAGTCTTAGGGTGTTGTCCAGTACAGTATAACATCAGACAGTCAGTTTGTTTAAGTATTTCAAATCTTCTGAGGGAAAATTATTGATTTGTTCATTTAATATTAGAATTCTGAAGTAATTTAAGTATTTTAGTCCTACGTATATTGATTTGTATCCTCATTAAAATTCCTTTTGTGACTTAATCTTCTATAGATGAAACCATTAGCCAATTATTGTCATTATATGAGCCTATTAAGATATGTGAAAATCAATAAGTAACACTTTCCTAAATGTAAAGATATTCTTACAAAATAGGAGAAATCAATACCTTTTTGAGACCACGTCAGTGTTCAAATACTGAAATGGTGCTACATGTACAGATGCTACTTGCTTTGCTAAGCTTTCTATCAAAAATCACTTTTCAGCCCGAGGTGGAGAGGAAGGTGTTTTCGGTGTATCTTGTGTTTACATATAACATTATTTGTCAGAAAGAATAGCAGTTCAAGCTTTGGAAAGATATAGATAAGATATCACTTAAAGAAACTGATTTCGTGCAGCATACTTTTTACTGAATTAATAAACCTTTTGATTGATTGGATGAGTCTGTCTTCGATTATTCAATTAGCAGAATTTATGCTTGGATGAAAAAGCTAAATCTGGAGTCATGGTTCTCAGTGGTTAGATAAATCATGATTGACAAGAGATGCAGATCAGAGTATGATAAACAAATTAATGTCCGAGGTCTTGATTTGGGAAAAATTAGATGATAGTTAGGGACAATAATTGTTGAAAACATCAATGACACTAGTATGATTACATAGCATTAGAATTTGGTGACTGTAGTGCTGAGATACAGGGCAGGCAAATGAAAGGAGGGGGAAAAATACATATCGACCCACTTTAGGTGACTAATCCAATTAGTGTGGTGAGGTGAAATTTCTGTTTTCTTACCAGTATAGAATGTTTGTACATAACTGATGTAAAGCATTAGTTCAGTGAATTGTAGCAAATGAGTGGTCCTCACTTGCATTTTAAATGTCCATACAAGTTTTAAGGAATGTTGCACTGAATTCACTGTTGTGTTTTCTGTGTCTAGAATGAATTTTGTTTTGCAGTTTGTGATTTTATTTTTAAATTAGGTGTCAAAAATGTATGGCAAAACTATAATGTGTAGTCAAACTAAGGACTAGAAGTCCAAATTGCAGGAGTTAAACAGGATGGTGGTAGAGTCACATGTTTAGTGCCTCTAGTGATTAGTTTACACTTAAGATAACTAACTAGGATATAACTGGAAATTGTTGGCCTCTTTCTCTGCCTCCTGTTTCTTATGAAAGTTAAAAGCTAAATTTCATACTGGGATACAGAATCTTCAGAAAACTAGATGTGCAGCTCTTACTTGAGGAAAATGTTGCATCTGGTTTTGAGTTTGTTAACCACTTGTGTGTCATCTCTAGCCAGAGCCTCTCAATGGAAATGTCTGTGGTGGCATTGCAGTCTGAGGGCTGATACAACCTTTCATCAGTTCTGAAAATAATACTTGCAGTCAGATCTCTGGAGCATTAATATACTGTACCCTAGGATTTAGTAGCTAATCTTGATGAGATTTTTAAACTGTTACACAAAGAAAATTATCTTTCATAAAGATCTTTGGATATTAAAGCCAAAAGGATAATATTTGATGTTATATTTATGGTGAATGAGTTGACAACTTTCCCTTTGTTCTGTTAGCAGTGGAACTGTGAAAATTCAGCAATAAAGTCAGGTTAGAAAAATTAAACCCAGAATTGTCTTGTGTAAAGACTGAGAAGAGACAATGTGCCACAATCACTTTTTTTTTTTCTATAGTAATTGCAATGCAAAATATGCTGATAATTGCTGTATATATGCACAATGCATTTTACCAACAAACAGTTCTGAATATCCTGGGTTGCTTCTGTCATGAGAACCTCCATACTGTTGTAATGTATGTCACAAAATATTCTCATACTTCTGTTGCATTCAGAGAAGCTCACTGAGTTCTGTGTGACTGACCTTGAGCCACAGAGGACCCTGAATGCTCCTTGGAATCAGAAGTCTTTAAAGGCAGCATTTATCATCTGCAAGAATTCTTTTGGGAATCACAGGTGCTTAGTGATTTTCTACTTGGAAGAGAAACTCAACTGTCCATGGTCCATTCCAACCCTTAACATACGGTGATACTATGAATATCAGAATAGATTCCTCAGAGTCTCTGACCCAGTCCCTGCCTGAGTTTCAGCCTGTGCTGAACTTGTGTTCTGTACTGCTCTGGCCACAGCTGTGATAGAATGTGCATACAAGCAGCTTTACAAAGAAAACAGTCAAGCTATGTGCTTTATATTAATGATAACATTTAATGGTGTATTGTCTGCATGCATATTTAATTCACTTTGCAAATGAGAGTCTGTGCCTGAAAGGAAAATGAGGACTAAAAGGTTGAAGGGAAACTGAGGATTGAGGTTCTGGACATGTGTTCATACAAATTATGTCAGACATAATGGGGAAATAGGGGTACCTACTTGCTCCAGCTGTTCTTATTTTAATATTCAGGACTGACCATAAGTGCATCCATAGTAGGATGCAAGTATGAACATTTTTTGCAAGATACTTTGTTATTTTAAGAGAAAATGGGTAACTTTCAAGACTGAAGATCTTGACAAAAACAGCAGGCACATGGTATTTACTTTATTAAAAACTCATATATTAAATCTAATGTTTATTGAAAATACACTAAAATTGAAAGGTGTCATGCTAAGCATTAGCTTAATTAACAGATTTTTATAGTTGTAAAGATTGTTTAGAAAGAAATTAGAAGCTGAAGTTTAAAAGGTGATCATTATGGAATGGAACTGCAAGGTCATGCTTTCACAGCACACCACTGCAAAGCACAGGGTTATGCCAGTGACAACAGCAATTTTCTTAACTATTTCTTACTATCAAAAGCAATCTTAATTCTCATAAAATCATAATTAGGTGTTAAAAATACATAGTAGTGTAACTTGCTTAATGGAGCTTTATGTGTTAACTATTTACTAACCTCTGACAGCACTGTTCCACAAAAACTAGTAATCAGTCATTTTCTGAGTAGTGTTTGCTGAAAGGGTTATCATATTTAACAAGGTGTGCTCTACTGACCCTTCTGTTATTTCCAGTCATTAAATCCAAGCAATGTCCTTTGAGATGGTTCTGATGTTGGAAAGACTTGCTTTAATTCAATCATGAGGTTAATGTGTGCAGGCAGGTAATGACAAATAGCGAAACAATCACTTGTCTGTAACTGTTCTCTTAGAAATGTTACTTTGAAAATCGTAAGCAATCAGTCATCCTGCTTTTTTGTTCCAGTGTGCATAGAAATTGGGGTTGTGTGTTGAGATTTTCCAAGGAACCAAAAGGCATGACCATAGCCTTTGGTTTCTATAGACACTTCATTTCTGTGTGTAGACAGTGAGGTTTGATGTGTGCTCTTTTAGATACTGAAACTAAAAAAAAAAAAAAATAATCTCTAACAAATAGTGCTTGTCTATGTCTGTTCCCTTCATATCAATGTATGTGTAGGCTGTACCTGGAAAAAGGTTTTCTACTTTGGGGAAACCTCTCTCTCTGTGTACAAATGACAAATAGAATTTCATACCAGCTTTTTTACTTTCTTATTTTTGTGACAGCCGGTGTCTTAAAAGTAGCTTATTTAGTGTTTTAAGTACAAGTTGTCCAACCCCTATAGATCAGACAGAATTTTGACAACTTCATACATGCTAACACAGAGATACATGTTTATCATGTGTCATCTAGGAATTCAAAAGTATATGTCAGTACATTTGGGACCCCTTTTATGATGATACAAAAATGGAGTGCAGAGATCTTTTGTTTCTCTATCCTCTTGCTTTACAGGGAAGGCTGCATGAAATACTGACTTGCTATGCTCTGTTTTCTAGCTGATTACAACTGTTTTGGGTCTGTGCTGGATTGACATTTCTAAGTAAAGTGCAAACTATTTGCAAAGATCTATCTTATTTGCACATATTGTAAAAATAAAACATTAACATTCACTTCTACATTGGTACATCCATGTCAAAGTTCATTTTTCCACCTGATGCAGATAGCTCATGTTGATAAATTAGTTGCAGTTCAAGGTAAATATCTAAAATAAATGTTCTTTCTTTATTATACTACAAATCAATAAATTGGAGGTTCATTTTCTTCTATGTAATGTTTACAGTTAATCAAACATCGTTTTCTGTGTTTAGGATTAGACTCATATTTCATTAAAAAGTCTGTGGGAGCTGTACTTCGATTAATGAAGTGTGTTCTCTGGGGAAATGATCTATAAATAAGTATTTTCTAAGGATGCAGAGTTGACTAGTACATCAGTTTAGGTTGTTGCTCTCTATGGTGCCTTTGGAAAGACATGAAATGGGAAGTGATAATAGCATGTATAAACCATGTGACTGAAGAAATGATGACCCATTTTAGAAAATCCATGGAAGGATAAATGTAATATCTGACTGTATTTTATCAGGCTATTTTTAACTTCTGCTACACTCAATTTAAATCTTTATCTTTAAAAAAAGTGTTATATTCTCTGTTTTCATTGGAAATTAAGCTTGTTTTGATTCAATTTTTGCTGGCTATATCTTGTGAGCTTTTTTGGTTAGTTGTTTTGTCTTACAAATCAAGACTTTTTACAAGGTCAGAACTGGTCGTTTTGCCTGATGAGCTTGAAAATGCAGTTCGAATGATAGTGAAGTGGAATATATGTGGGTTTTTTCTAATGTATAGAACTGTAAACCTAGAAAGACTTTCCTGTTTTTATTTTGCCACCTGTGTAACATTTACTCCCAATTATTCCACAATGTGTTTACCTATTGTTTTATTATCTGTATCTAAGTTGTGTGTAG